>NW_021144797.1:792915-1066024 GCF_900634625.1 Parambassis ranga | reverse complement strand
GAAAACTTGGAGCTCTGCTTTGTGTCCATTTGTTCCTCCAGTTTCCCCTCACAACATGACTGTAGGAGAAAGAGATCCTGTCGACCAGCAGCTCTGTAACCAGGAAAAAAAATCCAGTCTGGACCATTTTGCACCGTTTGTCATCCAATACAAAGAAGAGCTCAACCATCAGGACCCACTGCTGACACCTGAGATAAAGTTACACAGAACAGGTAAGTGAAACTGCAAACAAGCAGTGAATCAGTGACTCATGCAGGATCCTATCAGTTCTGTGCAACGTTTATATTAAGCTTAATGATCAAAACTGTTAAACATGTTTTCTTGTTCTAACCCTTTAGATCTCACTCAACAACACAATTTTAAGGAGAAAGAGCGGATTCTAGCTGACCAGCAGCTCTGTAACCAGAACAGGAACAGCAGCCTGGATTGGGAGGAACCAGAACTCCCACAGGTTAGAAAGGAACCGCATGTTCTCTCCAGCAGTCATGAGGAAGCAGCATGAACCGAGAGAGGAGACTGAGCCCTCTATATTGACTGTTGCTAATGAAAGGAACTATATTGAACTAGAACTAAGCTGTGACAGGATTGTCTCTCACAACTCTCCTCCAGGAAAAAAATCTGTAAAATGTAAACCTGGTAGAAAAGGTGAGAAGCCATTTTCTTGCAGCACATGTGGCAAATGCTTTTGTCGAAATCATGACTTAGCTATTCACATGAGAACCCACACAGGTGAGAAACCACATTGTTGCAAAACATGTGGGAAATGTTTTACTCAAAATGGTAGTTTAACTGCCCACATGAGAACCCACACAAGTGAGAAACCACATTCTTGCAAAACATGTGGGAAATGTTTTACTCAAAATGGTAGTTTAACTGTCCACATGAGAACCCACACAGGTGAGAAACCACATTCTTGCAAAACATGTGGGAAATGCTTTACTCAAAATGGTAGTTTAACTGCCCACATGAGAACCCACATAGGTGAGAAACCATTTTCTTGCAAAACATGTGACAAATGTTTCAGTCAAAAAAGTAACTTAACTTTCCATATGAGAACTCACAGATGAGAAGCCATTTTCTTGCAAATTATGGTGGAAATGTTTTAGACAAAATAGTGTTTTAACTGTCCACAAGAGAACCCACACAAATAAGTCAAGTGTTTGCCAAACAGGTGTGACCAACTGAACTATTTGTTTAATGTTCTTTGGTAGGTTTTATTTCTGTGTACTATTGAATGTGAACTGACAGCTGACACTGAGATCTGTCATGTTGATTTGTGTGTATGTCGAAAAAATATTTTTTTATGCAACCAGTTCAATGAATTGGTTTCCTGAATGAATTGTTAAATAATTTATATAAAACTATGTTTTTTTTTTATTTTAGATACTTTAGTAATCCCAGAGGGAAATTCTTTAAGGCTGCTGCCAAGCAGTGTCATACAATGACTAGCAAGGTGCGCCACAGGCTAGGGTGAAGTGTTTTGCCCAAAGACACACAACATTGACTTTAGGGAGGAGTTGGGATTGAACCACCAACCTTCCGGTTATTGGACAACCCTGCTATACCACTGTGGCACTGCTGCCCCGAAAACACAAAGGCACTGCTGGGATTTGAACCCAGGGTCTCCTGTTTACAGGACAGGCGCTTTGACCAACTAAGCCACAGCGCCTTCAGGTATATCAGCTGTATCTCAGAATGTGATGGAGGTAAAGCATGCTGGGACATGTTCAATCAATTGTACTGCATTTCTGCAGTATCATTTCCTTAACATAGCATGTAACACTTGATAGCCCTGATTGTCTGTAGACAGTTGTCAATTAATAAATTCAAATTAATTCTATAATACCTGACTTATTTTTCTACGAAGGTTTGAATTTTGAGACTGTTTAAACAAGAGAGAAAAGTGTGACAATGTGCTGCTATGTGGTGGCAGGGCAGCAAGTAGGTGGGCCCTGGTAAGAAAAGAGGGGCTGCCCAGCTGTAGCAGTGGTGTAAAACGCTGACCCTGGCGAGACAGGGGGCTAACCCGGCACAAGTAGGCACACACACACGGCCAGGTGCCATGGATGGACAGTGGCAGAAGATTAAAATGAGTAGCAGTCAAGGAGGGGCTTGATGGCTTTAGAAGGAAGGGATTATGCCTTGTTTTTGCAACCGGTTGCTGACTCAGGTCTTCTCGTATCATTTTTGATCTGCAATAAAGACTCTGACTCTGAGTTTGCCTGTCTACAGTTGTCTTTGTGACTGTTTTTTGTAGATGTGAGCTTTATTGACCTCAGTTCTCATATTTCAAAAGAATGTACAGAACAACAACAATTTGTTATATCTTTCATCATTATTTCAGGTGAGGGAAATGAGGAAATAGTTCTTAGAAACGACACAATTTATTAGCCTCTGTCTAGCAACTTGGCAGAGCTCAACTCATCCTCATACAGGGGCATACTCAACATTACATGCTTACGTACAACGTAACTATGGTTACCCTAGGACCAAAATACATAACAATTTGGACTACTGGTAAATGATGGCTTTAGAGGACCTGCACAGCTCAGCTGAAATCATTCAGACCTCAGTGCTACATATGATGGTATCATTTGATGGACTGTGTAGTCCTGTTTGGATGTCAGATTTTATAAGGTCCATAGCTTCTGTTTTACAATGTGTTATTTTTGGCCCACAAGCTAAACAGAACCAGAAGTGCAAAAATTGACTGATGAAAATGATATTGAGCATTTCCTTACCTCTTTCACATCTGACAACATCATTTCACAGACACTTTGTGATGAAATGACGTCAGCACAGTGTGTGTAGTGCGTACTTGTAACATCAGCTAGACCCATGTAGAAGGCAGATGTGGACTTTTGTTCAATAAGTGTCTTTGACTGCTGAGATTTTCAAACAGGTCTCTGATAATAGGAGGAGGATCCTGCTGTGAGCTCCACTGGAGACACTGCTGCTGCTTCTTACTTCTTGGACCACCCGTTATTAATACATTGTGTTGAACAGGTGTACATAATAAAGTGTCTGCTGGGTGTAATGTTGTTATTACTCCCATCAGTGTTTTACAAAATCTTCTCATATGTCCTGTTTATTTCTGTTACCAAAAAGAGTCCAAACAAAACAACAGTGTGTTTGGGAGGTCTCACAGCTTGTTCTCCTCCTCTGAGACAACTTTTTTTTCTGGGTCATATTTAAATACTGTTGTGTAATTGGTCAGAATTTTGAAAAGTGTGTAGTGATTGGAGAAAAGTGGAAAAGCCTCTCCACTGAGAATCCACACAGGTCAAACAGTACTGTCTGCCAGACCTGTGGTTCAGTCTATTATCATGCTAGGCGCACGTACACGCCCACCTCTGATTATCAGCTTGTTACACATTAAGGAAACTGGTGTTTGGGCAAAAAAGCAAAACCATGGACATGAATAGTATCAACAAATCTTCCTCTCCTCTGAAATGACTGCAAACCTGATGCTCAGCTTCTTTGTCTCCAGGAGTCCTAATTCAAAGGGACTGTTTTCATTTGTTGATGTTTACATGTGAATGTGTGATTTATGATGCTGCTGCTCAGATGTTTTCATGATGTTTTACCACAATTAAAGACACGGTGATGTAGTGACTTGTTATATTTAATGTAAGTACTAAATGGTATTAAATACTAAAGTGTGGAATGAGAAGAGACTCATGTGTCTGCATGTCAGTAACACAAAAGAACAGCTTAGCAGAACGGTTTCATGTGATTGAGGTTTGACTGAGAGCTTGTTCATATGAATCAATGAATTGCTAAGAATGTGAATCAAATAAGAATGAATTTTGGAAAACAGTATTTTCTTTAAATACACAGCAAAAATAAACAAATAGCATGCAGACATGAAAGAAATGACACACTGCTGTAACAATGGCTGCTTCCTCTCACACAGCCACCCTGTGCTTCTGTGTTGGTCGTCAGCCATTACAGGGACGTTTGATTTCTTCCCCAGGATCCTCCACTAACAGCTGCTCAGCATCAATCCGAGTAAGAAAACAGTGTTTAGTTGTATGTGTGACACATCACGTGTGAAATGATTTGTCCTGTCAATAGTTATCTTCTTCTCTGACAGCCGTCGTTGGAGGGCCTCGTTCAGTTCTCTCAGTTATTCTTCGTTCTCGTGTAACTGCTGTGTAAGAAGAGCCATTTCCTTTTCCATGGCCTCGAGTTTAAGAGCACGTCGTGTTAATATGTCCACAACTTTACATTCAATCTCTACAAGATTGCCTGCGGAGGTCCTCCCTGGATACAGCAGGGTCACAACAGCTGTCCTATAACACACACATGCACGTTAGTGTGATGACAAAAACAATCATTTTACTGAAGTGTGAGGTTGAAATAACTCACCATGAGACATTGGATGAGCTGCATAACCTCCAGGCTCTCAGGAGACTCTAATTCTTCTAGTGAGAAGTCCATTATCTATGAGGACACACCAGGAAGATCCTGAAGCCGAGTGTGTAACAATTTACATCGTAACAGCTCAGAGTGAAAACAACATGAAACTGTAGTGCACATGATTGTGATCAAACAGTGGAATAAAACTCAGTGTTCAGTAAATTAGAAAGCACAGAGGCAACAGTCACAGGTCCACAGGGACCAGGGTCAGGATGAGGTCTACATCTGGGTTTGGATTTCACATGATAACACTGTGCCCAGTTACACATTGAAACTTGAAATAATAACACAAAACAGTGAGGGACACTTCCTGCACTTTTGGACATTAAACAGTGAACAGTGCAGCTTTCTGAATAAAGTACACTGTCTGATGATGGAGCTGTCCTCTGTGTCCTTACTGCAGGTGGACTCTGTAGCTTTCAGACAAACTTTCTACTGCCTCTATAATCTAACCAACATTGCATGGAAACACTAGCAAACCTCTGGTAGCTGTGTCATGTTATTTTAGACCCTGTTCACACAGAATCGCTGGAATCTGGCTAAGCTCTGAACGCAAATGCAGCTAGCGACTCCCGCTAGCACCGTCAAACTTCCAGGTTCACAGGGAGGGTATCCAGGCCGCGTACAAAAACACTAGAAAGGAATAAACTAGTTACACTAACCAGGGACTCACATTTCTAACTTTACATGCAGTTCTAGAGGAAAAGACCAGAAGAATGCAGAGCTGCTGAAACTTACTGTAGTCCTGCTGCAGTGGATCCACACATCCTGCTGGAGAGTTGTCTGTAGCAGTCAGACACACACTGACTCGTACTGTTAGATTCACTGAGAGGAAGTTTAAATTTCACTTTGAAGCTCCGCCCTCTGTTTGTATCAACCCCCTCCCACCAACATGGAGGCCATGCTGGCACCATGTTGGTACAGAAAATGTCACATTGTTTACATGAATAATAGTTGTGTATCGTTGTATATTTAGTCAGGTCATGTCAGGACTGTGTCCTGTGTAACTGCACTGATGTTGAGTTCAAACAGTGATTTGTGGGCATTTTGTAAGAATCACCAACCAGAAGTGAAACAATCAGTGTAAGTGTGAGGATTTAGCTGCAGCTGAGTCACAGGGTGGACCCGAAGCAGCTCAGTGTGTCATTGGTCACTGCTGAAGATGACATGAACTTCATGTCTGAAGTCACACAGTCAGCTGGTTTGTTGCTGCTGTTGTGTTGTGTAAAATAAAATAAAAAAATAAAGTCAGATGAGTGCTTACCCAGGCTGGGCAGACATGTTGGATTTTGTTCAACAACTGACAACATAAATTATGAACACAAAGAAAAATGAGTGTGTTATCTAAAACAGAAAAACACAGACGTTCAGAGAGTTCCTCAGTTTGTCTGTTTATTGCCGTCTTTGTGTGAACGTGGTTGAGTCTAACAGGCAGGATCCAGGAGGAAAGTCAGCTTTGTGAGTGAACAAGTGATTGTGTGTTCCTGCTTGATGCACTAAGCAGGCTAAATGCTACAGAAGTGGTAACTGTGTGTGATACATGTGTTGGGTTGTTGTGTTCATCATAGTGACAGCATCATTTGTCTTGTACACACTGTTGTTAACAGTTGTGTGTTTTTGATGCTTGTTGAACAAATGTGTAACATACAACATGTTTCTAGTGAAAACAGTTGTTGTGTGCTTGTGTTAGTAGAGCAGACATGATATATACATGATACATGTTATTGTTGACATGGTCAGCCTTCACTTCAGATGCAGGACCTGCCTCGAGCCTGGTCAGTATCCAATGAGACATTTGACACAGATGGACATGATAAGAAGCTGCAGCTGTTTCACATTTGTCTCCTTTGTCCAGCTGATTAGCCGTTCACACTGGAACGTTAGCAGCAGCAGCTGATGTGCATTTGAATGGTGTCTGCACAGACACACTCTGCATGGACACGATGCTGCTCAATGTCAAAGATGTCTTTGTCTGTAGGACTGAGGACAGAAGGACACAATAGTTTCTGATGGAAATGTTTCTTCAGGACAGTCGGTCAAAGTGCAGTACATAACACAACAGTACCACACAGAGGTCAGACTGCAGCTGCAGCAATGTGTTGTGTAGCTGACCTGTCTTAAATGTAGTTTAACAGAAGGCTGTGTAAATGCTCTTCTGCCATGATTCCAATCAAAGACTGTGACTGTCCTGTTAGTGTGGCCCCAGCCTCATTCACCCTCTGATGGAGACTCATGAAACAGCTGTTTACTGCCTGTTCACCTGCAGTCAGTCATCAGATGGATCCATGCATGTACTTTAGCAGCTAGGAGTGCCCGGCGTGGGCAGGAGCGGGCGGCAGGGAGCGATGCTAGAGCCATTAGAGAAGTTAAAGCGACATGATGGAGAGGGAGAGGGGCGCTCGTTGCTCCCTGCTGCACGGGGAGGCTGCGTCCTGGCCTCGGGCCTTTTTACCGGCAGCTGGATAAAAGCAACTCTCCAGAAATGCGAACATTTGTAAACCATGAATTAGTTTGTGCCGTGTGAGCAGACTGTCTGTTATAAACTGTGATGTTTTATTGGAGCAGCAGAGCAGTCATTACGGTTTTACGTCTCGTTGCCATGCACTGCAAACCTGTGTAAACATTAAATTACAGACCCTTTGAGATCGGCACTAAATGACTCCCACCTGGTCTACCTGACATTTTACTGATGTCTGCTGCTCCTAAACCAGACCTGCCACATATGATCAGATCTCACCTGCACAGCAGAGTCAATAACTTGCCTGTTGCTCTGTTATCACAACCACACAGTTTCTGAAAGTTTTAAATTTATGCTGTAAATTCAGATAACATTTTCTGATCTGCTCCACCTCAGCAGCACCACCCAGCACTGATGAATGCATCAAGCGGACCTTCTGTTGCTCCAGTAGTGGAAGATGGAGCTGGCAGCCATGTACATGATCCTGGCAAACAATCCAGAATGAACTGATAGAGTCCATCAGTTCTAAAATAATAGAACACATGATGACAGAGATCAAAATATGCAAATATGTCTCCATCATTTTAGACTGCACCCCTGATCTTGTTGTGGATCGTCATGTTTATTCTGTTCCCTCATCATTTGTTATGATTTTTCTGTTATTAGTCCTCCTCCTCCTCTGATCCCTCTTTCCTCCCTGTTGTCCTCAGTGTTGCTGTGTCCCCCTTGTCTTATTCTGTAGTCCTGTCTTCCCTGTATGTCTCCCTGCCAGTTTTTACCTCCTCCCAGTTCCCTCCTCCTGACTACCAGCTCCTCCCTAATTGTGTTCATCTGTGTCGTCTCTCCTCTATTTAAGCCCTGTGCTTCCCCTTTGTCTTTGTCAGTTCTTCCCATGTGAATCCCTGCTCATCTCCCCTTGTGGTTACCTGCCTTCCACCTTCTCGTCGTCCTCCTTTTTCCTCCATGTTTCTTCATCCTTTCTTCATCATCATGTTTATTGGTACATTTGTCTTTTGCATTTTTGACTGGCACTGTTTTTCAGTAGCCCTCCTTTTGTTCTCCCGCTCCTCTGGTCATTGTTGTAGTTTAGCTTTAAATAAAGCTCCCTTTTGTTGAACTTTATTTTTTGTCTGCGCCTGGGTCCTGTTGAAAACCTACACCTCACATAACAGATCTGAGTCATAAGGAGCAGCTCTCGGTCCGGACAGTGTCACAAGAAGACGTTCCTCAGGTAAAGGAGCATTTCTTGTTCTTTCTTGTGGCAGAGCAGTCAACAGGAGAACACTTGTCATCTCTAGGCCTATATTGCATATGTTCAGTATGTATTTCTTTAATTCTAAGTATTTTGAATGTGAACTTGCTTTATTAAAATGAAAGAATGTCTAAGACAAAGCTATTAAGTTTCTTATGAGTATACAGTATAGTAATACATTGAGGTGGGTTCAATAAATAAAGACGGAGACCAGACTGCAGCTGACTGGGTACTTATTTATTTAGAGACCAGAGCAAAACAAAACCCACAGGAACAGACCAACATTTCCTTTTAATGACCACAAGGGGGAGTATGCTCTTCTAACCTATTCTCAATCAACACTACACTCCTTCCCTTAAAACTTTAACCCCTAGTAACCATAAAACCAGAAAAACTCAAAATACTGAAATGTCCATACCTACTATTAAACTACGACTACTATTACCTACTATAAACAAAGTTTACCTTGTATTAATTTAAAAGAAAATCCTCTCTGAAAATAATTGTTTTTAGCTGCTCACAACCACAATGTCCAACCACAAACACCAATAATACAGTTTCTTGTTCCTTAAAGGTTCAGGCTTTTAGGTGCAACCCGCAACCGCTCAGGATATCGGCGGCCAGGTGTTTGTGTGGTGGCTGGGCCAGCCACTGGCTCTGCTGGTTCCACTGTCGTATTTCCATACTGAGCTGGGGATTCTGAACAGGGCTTAGAGCTGAGTCTTACAGGAGAGGTGGTAGACTGAGAGACTGAGCCGGTACTGGATCAGAAATCTGACTATTTTTGCAAAAGGCAAGACTTTTGCAATCAATTGCCTTTCAAGTACATTTAAATCGCACAGTTCGGGGGGCTACGTCTAAATGATTTGCCACTGTGACAGACGGCATATTTCCTCGGTAGAGGTGCTGGTCAAGTGTGGCAGATCCACTCCAACATTCTATGTTGTGGAGTGCTACAAGAGGCCAAACACTCACCGCCACATACATGAACATATGTTCCAGTCAAGCAAGCCTCTACCACACAATTTGGGGGCAGCAGTGGCTCAGTGGTAGAGCAGGGTTGTCCAATAACCTGAAGGTCGGTGGTTTGACCCCAGCTTCTACCTGTGTGTCCTTACCCGCATTGCCTCCAGTGCACTCACTGGTGTATGGATGCGTATGAATCGGCAGTGGTCGGAGGCCATAGGCGCACCTTGCCAGCCACATCTCTGTCAGTCTCCCCCAGGGGAGACCACTGGTAGCTCACCACTGCCACTGTATGAATGTGGTGTGAATGAATAATGCACCTCAATGTAAGCGCTTTGAGTGCCCAACAGCAGAAAAAGTGCGCAGTGGTGCCAAAAAGCTATGTGTAAATGAATAATAATAATGCATTGGTCTTATATTGCTTTCTGCTCTGTCTTTTTATTAGTTACATTTTTTAGTCCTTCATGAGTGCTGCTCTGTGGTTTTTTGACATGTATAGTCATTTGTGATGTCTGCTCACAGATGTCAGTGTGGTCGTTCAGGAGTTTGTTCCGGTGATGCTGTACTTGAAGCTTTTTTGGGTAGAGTCGACGCTTTCAAAAGAAACAGGCACAAACTCAGACCCAGCATGAGGACCACGGCCTTCAAACAGCTTGTCTAAGTGTTTGATCAAGTCAGTTAAGTGAGCGAAAGTAAGCATTACCGCCATTCCTCCTGGTTGGGGCAAGCCTGCTGCACTTCTGGAGTGTGGATCGAACACTCCATAACGTCCCGATCTGTCTCGAAATACCGCGACGAACTGGGGGGACACGACGAGCAAAGCATGGCTGACATCTACCGACAGACACTGAAGACCCGAGGCAAGAGGCAAATACCAAGCTTCCCTTCGAGTGCTGTGGGGGTCTCCCTCCAGGTTTCCTACACTGATCTCAGCCATGTGGACGTTGTACTGATTTGTGTCCGTCTGAACCTGCTGGGGCAACTCCTCTACGGTGAGGTGATCGCTCCGAAACTTACCTTATGTCAGAAGGTTTGTTTTGACTTCAACATAGACAGAGTCACTGCGCTGTTGAAGCACAAACCTTCACTGTGGTAGGCCAGGAACAACAGAGCATTACAGGCACAATGATGATTTCGGGAAAATGGACTGTACCTGTAATCGCCCTGGCTGTGAGTCACTCTCACAGAACAAATCTGTTTACCAGGACCTGTCACAGTCTGTGGTGGTGTGTGTAATTCCTCATGCAGCTTTTGGAAAAAATGTGAGGAGGAACTCTCATTACTACTACTGTAGGCAAGTTAACAGCTTGATTCAAAACACAACATTAAACCTAAGTTGAGAGGACCACTAACAGAACAATGTATAAATGAATGAATAATGTATGAAAAAAAGTTCACATCTTTCTCGTTGTTTTAGGTCTGTTTTCCAGTGCACTTATTCTTTGTGATACATGTATACTGTATTATGACTCAATATAAAGGAAATTTAAAAGATGTATTAAACTGAGGAGAATTTCATGACTGTAATTGAGTGGAAGATGCAAAATACATACACCTGCAGTTGGAGAATGGGAGCAGGAGGTGCAGCATCCATTCTCTGCAACTGTGTTGGTGGTGGAGGTGTCAGGGCCGTCTGAGAGCAGAGCATTTTAGGCATACTTTACAACTACTGAAAGGCCACCTGATAAGCAAAACTTTTGACATAAAAAACAGCATATAATCAAAGCAAATGTTGCCATATGACATGTCTGCAACATTAAAATATAATATCATTTATATTCATTTAAATGAAGTCAAAATCCATTACTAATCCTGTACTCCTGTTAACCTCTCATTGTGATTAACAACTACATATAGCAATTAGCAGAAAAAGTGTCAATATTTCCATTCCAAAGGGCAGCTAATTAGCACCCACTATTTTAACAGAGACAAAATGGCTGACATGGAACGACAAGAGAAAATGGAGGGCACCACAGTGTGATTGACAGAAGTCCAGGATCATAGGAACTCTACAGTAAAATACTTCAATGAACTGCCACTGTTGTCATGATGATAAAACACAGCAGCACCAGGCTCCAACAGATGCTTCTATCACACTACAAAGACAATCGCACCATAATCACATCTTTCACACAGTGCAGCCAAACAGACCAACAAGTACAGCTCCCACTGTGCTAACATGTTAACACACACAGGGCTCTAGACTAACTTGTTGCACTGGTGCGCCTAACTTTTTTCTTAAGTGCACCAGCACCTAAGAAATTAAAAGAATTTCTTAGGTGCTGATGTATTTCTTTTCTTTTATTAAAAGAAATACATCAGTCTGTGCGGAATGCAAACATTCATTCCACACAGACTGATGTATTTCTTTTAATTCTGATGATTATCAGAGAGGTTGAGGCTGGCTGTTCACAGAGCTCTGTCCAAGCACATTAACAGAGAGGGAAGGGGAGTACAAGCAAGAGGGAGTACAAAGTGTTGAACAGGGACTCAAACCCTGGACCCTCAGATTAAAAGTCTGATGCTTCCAATTCGTCACTAGTACACTTCATGTAGTGCAGTGAGTCCTGATTGACTTGCGATTGACCCTTTATACAAGGGGGATTAGCTCAAATGGTAGAGCGCTCGCTTAGCATGCGAGAGGTAGCGGGATCGATGCCCGCATCCTCCAGCCTGCATTTTAGGAGGGATGGGTGAGGATGGATGGATAATGTAGTGGACTCCCACCCAGCAGATCAAGTCCCAGAGGTTACAGCATCATTTATTAGCTGAGTTTCCCTCAGGGAAGCTGCTGTTTACAAGCTGTTTACAGAGAGAAGCAAGAAAACAACAGTCAGCATCATCTTCCATAACATGACAATAACATGTGAGACAGAGAGTTTATGATCAGTGCTCCCCCTGCTGGTTAGGATATATGATGACATTTTAAATGTACCAGTCAAAAGTCACTCAGTGGTTTGTCTTGTTTTTATGACTTTCTACATTGTAGATTCATCCTGAAGACATCAGAGCTATGAAGGAACACATGTGGAATGATGCAGTGAACACAAAGTGTTAAACCAAGCAGAATATGTTTGATGTTTGACATTCTTCCAAGCAGCCAGCTTTTGCTTTGAAGACAGCTTTGCACACTCTTTGCATTCTCTCAATCTGAACTGAACCACCAATGCTGTGCAATGCTGACATCTAGTGGTGGAATCGCAGGCTGCAGCCTCCTCATTCCAAAATCAATCCCTCCTCCACATAAAGTCAAAAGTTATAAATGTGAGTCATTAAATGAGAGGTTCCAGTAGAAACGTCCAAACATCTGAAGAGAAGCTGAGAAGCCTGAGATACAGGGGCTGCAAGCTGAGCTTCAACTGTTCCTGTTTAGACAATAAGAACAGATCATCAATGTCTTTTAATGTGTACAGTGGGTGCAGGAAGTATTCAGACCCCCTTAAATGTTTCCACTTTGTTATATTGCAGCCATTTGCTAAAATCATTGAAGTCATTTTTCCTCATTAATGTCCCACACAGCTCCCCATACTGACAGAAACACACAGAGCTGTTGACATGTTTGCAGATGTATTAAAAGGACAAAGTGAAATATGACATGGTCCTAAGTATCAGAGCCTTTGCTGTGACTCTCATATATTGAACTCAGGTGCGTCCATTTCTTCTGATCGTCCTTCAGATGGTTCTACACCTTCATCTGAGTCAGCTGTCTTTGATGATACTGATTGGGACTTGATGAGGACAGACACCACACCTGTCTGTATAAGACCTTACAGCTCACAGTGCAGGGCACATACTGGGTGATGACGTCCTCCTGCAGGTGTTACTGTGGAACAACTGCTCTGGATTGGGATGAGTCTGAATAGAACTTTGTTAGCTTTGTAAAGCTGTGTGGTAGTTAGGAGAGGAACTGAAAAGAGTCAACAACAAGGAGTTGGTCTCCAATGGAATACAGTTAAACATCAGGGCTCGTCCAGGGATTGGAACCCGGGACCTCTCGCACACGAAGCGAGAATCATACCCCTAGACCAACGAGCCATATGTGAGCCGACAGTGAAGAGAGGAGAGCTTTAAATGTACTGCTACAACCTGATTGGCTGCAATGAGCAGGCGAGGCAGCGCCTGATTGGTGGAGGAGCTGACTAGAGAGCGTGTCAGTGCATCTGTCATGTGACTTATCAGCTCTGCTCTTCTGCCTTTTCCTCTGAATCTTTTCATCTCATCAGTGTTCCGCCCTCATACGTCCTGCATCAACATGAAGCTGCTGTTTATTCATGCATTTCTAACACACAGCTGACAGGTCCGTCACTCACCTGCAGTAAGGTATTGGATCTGGACTGGAAGCTGAGTGAGGAGAGAAGCATTCTGAAGGCTTCCAGTGACTGACGTGTGGATGTTGAATCTGTCTGAGTCCAGTGTTCAGCTCAGTCCAGCTGCTGCACACAGTGAGGAGCTGTGACTGCATCCAGCTCAGTCCTGCTATGAAGCTGTGAGTCTGAACTTTGGGGTCGACCCTGCAGGATCCTGCAAAGGCCCAACAGCCTGTTGTACTGATGCACAGGAAGCCATTCCACAGTTGAAGCAGGCAGTGTGTGTGTCTGAAGCAGTGTATTGTGTGTGTGGTCTGTGTGTTAGTGTGTGTCAGTGTCTATATTGTGGCCCTGTGTTGGCCTCTCAGGGAGTGTTGTGTTGTTGCTGCTGTCTCTCCCTGTGTGTGCAGGAGGTTGCTGGGTGGAGCTGATCCTGAGCTTATGCAGCTCTCCTGTGCTGACGAGCTGGAGACGGTTTAAGAGTTCCCAGTCTGTTTGCTTCACTCTCTCTCTCCCCGTCTGGCCTACTAGGAGGGCTGCTCTCTCTCCAGCCTGCTGCAGGCATGGCGGTGTATTTGTTTGCACATTCCTTGTTTGTCAATTGTTGGTATACAATACTGTTCTTTCTTCAATAAAATGGTCAAACGGTTAAAGTTGTGTTTTTGTCCTCCCCAATGTGTCACACTTTCTGAGCCGCCGGTGCTGTTCTGACAATTAAATGTGTTTTGCATGTCTGTAAGAGTGCTGTGTATGATTGTGTGTTTGGTGTGTGTGTGGGTTCCTGTAGCTGTGTGTTTGTGGTGTGTGGTCAGCCTTCATCCTTCCTTCAGCAGCAGCAAAGCCTGTATCAGTGTTCTCTCCAGGTCTCAGCTACTCAGCCTTTCTTCAGAACTGAGCCTCGTCATGTTGGAGGATCTGTTGCACAAGTGCTGCCAAATATCTGTAATCTAAGTTCTTTCTGAATCCTCACATCTAAAGTTACAGAGAACTTTTACAAACTCCCTTCGTGTTGGCTGCTACAAGCTCCAAACATCAGAGGCCTGCACACCATGAGGCTTCCTGCACTTCCTGCTTTTGATGACAGTATCTCTCAGATTGGGAGATGTAGACTGATGTGACTGTGACATCATGACGTCACTATTCAGAGCCTGCTGTTTAACATGCTGCTTCACAGAGAGACAGAGACAGCAGCAGCACTCTGTGAGCCAGGTTCCACTCTACTTGGAGGAAGTAAAACGTCTGAGATACCATAGTTTGAAAGAAATGTCTCTAGACAAGAGGCAGATTTTGATAACCAGGCCTAACCGAATGACCGATCCATCCCTGGGTCCAGACACAGATTTCAAATCTCCCCCCCATAATGAGCAGGTGTGAATTTAAACACGGGATCAATTTAATGATGCAGTGAGAAAAACTGTGGGTCATCAAAATGTGGAGCATATATATATTAGCTAAATAACGTTGAGATTAAAGAGTTTGCCAGTCACAATACAACATAACGGTGGCCCACTGCTGCGACCTCAAGACTTTCTACTGCAGGTTTGAGAGGGACCCACTTCACACCCCTAACCTGTACCACAATGACCCACTCGGCAGCACCCCTATCAGGGACCACCATCCCATCACAACCACCAACACAATGAACCCTGCAGCATCTCCATCATAATGACCACCAGAACGACTCCACTCAGCAGCAGCAACCCCAACAGCCCCACAGCCATCAGTGCCTCCTCAGTGGTTTCTATGGTAACCAAACAGAATCCCATTTAAAAGGTTACAATTCCACCACTGTTTCTTCGGTGACCAATGAAAATACAAAACCATAATTCATTCACTGAAGTGAGAACAGGAAGGCCTTTCTGTGATCTGAATTTTATCTGAATCACGGTGAAATGATGATCCTGGAAACTAAACAAACAGCCAAATAAAGTGTCCAGAGAAAGTCCAACATAATAACCCAAATACAGGCTGCTATGTCAAAAACATTCTCACATGATATGTTCAGCAAAACACTGCAAAAGATCAGCAAGAACAAAGAACAGGGGGTCAAAAGGAACAAACTCAGCAGAGGCTGCAGGAGGACTTCTCTGGCCTCCAGAGCTCAGCTCTGGTCCTCTGGTTCCAGCCTTGGTCCTCCACTCACTGTGATCCTTTGTTGTACCAGGTGTAGTTTTGGTGGCTACACATGTGTTCAGAAACTGTTCTGTTGTAGCAGCTGAGCTTTACTCCAATCCACCGTCACCACAAACACTTTCCCGCTCCTCTGTTCTTCTTCTTCTCTGCCTCTTCTTTTCTTCTTCTGTGGTGTTTTCTGGCAGCTGACATCAACAACAGTGACATTTCTGCCTCTCCTGTCTTCAGTCCGACTTCTGTTTCTCTTACAGTCTGTAGAGCGAAGCGACATGTTGGCAACTGAATTAACCTCTCTTGGAGCCAAATCGGGGGTCATAAGTTTTGTTCACCTGAAAAAATAAAGATCATTCAAACACCCAAATTTTGAAACTGAGAATACTTTTTATGTTTTGATGCTTGATTTTTTTCAGGTTCAAACTTTTTTTTGAATCAAGTTTGAATTCTTTTGAATAAATTGTCATTTCATTTTTCATTTCAATAATTATTTTCATATTTACCTTTATTTTTTCAGTTTTCAGATTTTTTGTTTTCAGATTCAAATCTAATTTTTAAAGTCTCACATCTTGTTTCTTCAGGTTCAAATCTTTTTTTTCATGGCACAGTATATATGGCAGAGAGTTTAAAGGTGGACTATGTAGTCAGAGTTAATACCAAATATTGACACTAGGTGGCAGCACTTCAGCCTCCCATCCACTGCTGCAACTACCAGCACCACTCTCAGGCTTTTTTGTTTCCATTGACTGTACAACATGATTCAATCCTATGTTATTTATATGACACACTATGTGTAGTGTTTCTATGGTGTAGCCTGACAGTTGCTCAGCTTCCATTGGACACATTTATACTAGATGGAAGCTGCAGCAGGATTGGCTGATGACTGATCACAGGTGTGAACAATCAGCCGGTGCCGAGTGGCAGCAGGAGCAGCTGCCCATGCTCAGAGACACAACAGCAGCAGCACTCTGTGACCATTGTCCACTCTGTGTGTCCTCCAGACAGTCTGGAAACGAGAGGAGACAGAACATTATCATACATGTTGCATAAGTAAGTCACATGACATTGCACCCACTGTAAATAAAGAAATCACTTAGAACCACAGAGCCCAAGAAATAATATAATCTAAAGCTCACAAGACACAGACGAAACAGAACAGAACAGAACAAATACTTTATTTATCCCAAACTGGGAATGTTTTCTATTGCAGCAGCAATGTACAGGGTCAGTATCATCCTATCTGGTGGTAAAGTCTTTCTCCCCATCGGGGAATCTAACCCCCGGTCACGTGAGTTGTAAAAAAAACCACACTACATGGTTGAATGGTTTCAGGCTGACACAATAAATACATAAACTTTCAGTTTCACTGCACGAAGTTGTATACAAAGTGATTAAATGAATTTATATTTTATTTCAAGTTGTAAGACTTGATACAGGGTCTGTTTGTAATTTTAATACTTTACATTAAAGAGCTACATGTGTAAGAACCCTGCAAATAAACTGAAACTGCTTTAATGTCATTAAGCATCAGGTCTGTCACTGCACCATAGAATTACTGCTGGGTGGAGGAGAGTGGGGCTCCCTGCAGGACCAGCTGTCGTCCTGGAGGAGGTGTACTGACCATCATCACCTTTGGAGGGTGAGGATACATATTTTATAGGCTTTTCCATATTTTAAGCTGCTTTGGAAGCCGCTCTGTGAATTATTATTTTTATTTTGCCCTTTTTAAAAACATCTTTAGGAACATGGCAGCCGCCGATCGTCAGCTCTGCAAACCCTGATGGACGATGTGGTGGACAGAGAGACAGGCACCCCCCTCCCCCAGATGATGTCCCACTCACAGCCCAGAGGACTCCAAGGTCTTCACCGTGGCATCATCCAGTCCAGCAAGCACCAAGGACTCCTGCTCAGCCAAACATTTATATATATGTTCTTTGTGAATAGTATTTTGCTGATCTTTATAAATAATAAACTGTACATTTTCATAATGCCCCCTGGTAAATAGTTAGAAACTCTCTCTCTCTCGTCAGGTTATTGCTCCTCACGTTTTATACTATACCACAGTAAACAGTCCAGAAACAACATTCAATCAAAACGTTTAGTTTACAGCGCCTCGTATCAACAGGACGTCATGTTTGTAAATATAAAACTCTTTTTTTTTTATAGCATTTTAAAAATCCCTCGAACTACTGCCCTTTACTTACATTTAAATGTGAATTCGGCACTCCTGCCGGTGCCGCTCGCTTGGTCCGTCATTTTACTGTTGAAAAAAATGGGCCCGCAAAGCATCTTGGGATATGTAAGGCCACGAAGGATGGTAGCGATGCATCCTCCGAATTCAGGCAAAAGGAGGACGCATTTGAAGGACCCTTCGAATGTTGGCGAATTGGGACAGTCTTCGCGCAGCGTTGTGACGTAAGCGGCCTTAAAATGCGCACTCCGAAGGATGCAGACCCTGAATTGAGACACAGCTATTGACATAAGAGGCTGGGAACAAAACCTCAGAATGAACTCCAAAGTAAAAAACCCAAATGTACAAAATGAAACCAAGGAAAAACACTAACCAAACCAAAATAAATCCAAAAGAGGAACAGGAGGACGAACTGACAGGGAGGACATGACGGCAGGCAAACACAACACACAGGTACAAAGAACAATGATCCAAAGAGGACAAAGGGAGCACAGGACTTAAGAAGAGGAGGGAAAACAAGACACAGGTGGAAAAAATTAGGGAGGAGCAGGTAATCACAGAGGCGGGAAACAGAAGGAAGGTAAGGAAGAGACACATACAAAAGAGGTCAGGGCAGGAAGGATAGTAATACAATCAGGAAATAAGAATAACAAAAGGCAGGCAAGAAAAACCACAAACAGAGAACAGAAGTGACATCCACAACAGTCCCAGGTTAAAAGCTGTGATGAAGCACTAATATTGTCCCAAACACAGCAGAACTTCATGGAATTTAATGGCATTTATTTGTCAAGGACAGCAGACTGTCTCTTATCACTATTATGCAATTTCCCCATTGTGGGACTAATAAAGGGTTCTTAATCTTAATAACCATTGATATGAAAAATATGTTGATGCTGTACATAAAGGCCTCCAATGAAAAATATGATGGTATGTGAAGCAGCTTTGAAGGAGTCAGATTCTCTTAAATTAAGCCCTTTTTGTCAGCACAACAATGTCATTATCATCTTTTCTAACTTGATAGCAAACAGTTGTTTATTTACACAGTCAGCTGTTTTGGAACATCATTCATTTGGAGCTGTGTCTCTGTCCACCTGGTGAACGTAAGCCCAATATTCACTCTCCTTTGGTTCTATGTTTTTTTTTTTGGTTTCTACATCTGCCTCTCTAGCTGCCAAATGTTCCATATGTTCACCCGGCAGTTGCCAATGTTGTCTGTCAGCTCCTGCTGTTTGCTGCTGAGTAGGTAAAGGAGGGAGTTCAGAGCCAAGTCTCTGAAAGCAGCCGCCTCCTGTGGTTCAACATAACACGGTGAAATCAGCAAGAGTAAATCAAAACTGTAAGGTCATACACTGTTATTTTAAAAAATGTCTTCAATAGCTGCTTGATGTGAGCGACCATTAGGTAAAAAATGTCACGACCTGGTGTTTATTTATGGTTTTGTTTTCCTTGTTTTGGGTTTTTAGTTTAATCTGTGCTTAGTTATTGTTGTTTTCCTGTAGTTGTGGTGTTTTGTTTTCCTGGGTTTGTGTTTAGTTGTCTTGTCTTGTGTTTCCTGTTTTACTTTGGTAGTCCTGTCCTCCCTGTGTATTGTCTTGAGTTTTGCTTCCTGTGTTTTCACTCCTTGTATCCTTGTATCCAAACAATAAACCATGGGTGACAAAGGACATCAAGGCATCACTGAACAGAAAGAAAACAGCCTTCTTGAGTGGAGACAGAGAGGAGATGAGGAGGGCCCAGGCAGAGGTGAAGGAGAAGATTGGAGAGGGCAAGGAGAGCTACAGGAGGAAGCTGGAGAGCCAACTTGCCCGGAACAACTTGAGGGAGGTATGGAGTGGCATGCGAACCATCACCGGCCACAATAGGATCTCTGACCAGCTGATGGATGGAGATCTGCAGGAGGCCAACCAGCTGAACCTGTTTTTCAACAGGTTTGATAGTCCACTCCCTGACCACCCTCCCCCTCCCCCTCCCTTTTGGACTCTCCTTTTTGACCACGCTAGTGTGATTTTTAGTTTTGTATTGTTTTGCCCTCCTGGCCTTTAAATAAAAGACTGCTTTTGAACATTTAAGCCGCTCTGCGTCCTGCAACTGTGTCCGCTCCGCTCTCACTCACAAACCCTGACAGTACGAACTAGCCAACAATGGACACAGCAGGCGCAGAGCAGGAACTTTCGGATATTTCTAGCCGGAGCCGGGAGGTGACCCCTTCCGAGTATGTGATAATCTGGAGCCTGATGAACTGGCTCAGGAGGAAGCTCCAGGTAGAGCTGGCCCTGGTGGATAACCTGCCATCACCTCCCACGGACAGGGAGGAGGCGTGGCAGTGGACTAACCACCAGATAACTGTGCTCCAGATACTGGGGAGCGTTATGGAAGGCCAAGGAGGAACTTAAAGCCAAGATGGAAAGGGCGTTGAACGCTGAACCCTGGCTGTACCTCCTGTACCTGAGGTCATTTAGGGACATGGAGGAGTTCCCAGCGCCTGTGGCCCTCATGCTGCCCTCCTGGTTTCCCCGCCCAGTCCTCGACTCAGCCCCAACTCCTGAGGGCGGGAGTCAGATGACGTCATCCCTTCCGGTGCCGCCCAGGGGCGGGCACCAGATGTCGTCATCCCTTCCGGTGCCGCCCAGGAGCGGGCTCCAGATGTCGTCATCCCTTCCGGTGCCGCCCAGGGGCGTGCTCCAGATGTCGTCATCCCTTCCGGTGCCGCCCAGGGGCGGGCTCCAGACGGCGGGCTCCAGACGGCGTCGCTCCTCCCGTCTCGGCCAGAGGGCGGGCTCCAGACGACGCCACCTGCCTCGACCTGCCTCACCTGACCCCTGGAGGGTCCGCAGCCTCGTCTTCGCTGGTGGGCTTCCGCCCGGACCCCGGAGGGTCCTCAGCCATGTCCATGCTGGGCTTCCGCCCGGACCCCAGAGGGTCCTCAGCTCTGTCCATGCTGACGGGCTTCCGCCCAGACCCTGGTGGGTCCTCAGCCATGGCCATGCTGGGCTTCTGCCCGGACCCCGGTGGGCCCTCACCCCTGTCCATGCTGGGCTTTCGCCCGGACCCTGGAGGGTCCCTGTCCCCTCCGTTTCTGACTCTGCCCCCCAAGCACCCCAGACTTTGTTTTATGGGACCTCTGTCTCCGTTGCCCCTGTTGGCCCATGGACGGGGCCTTCTTGAACTCTAGACCTTGAGTGTTTGGTTTCTGAGACTTTGAAATCTGGCTCCCTGTCATTTTGTTTGAACCCTTGTTTTGTGTTTTTTAGGAACGTCTGGGAGCCGTTCCTTGAAGGGGGGGTTCTGTCACGACCTGGTGTTTATTTATGGTTTTGTTTTCCTTGTTTTGGGCAAAAAAAAAATAAACTTAGCCTGTCAAACTCTGAAAATTGTTTCATGATGTTCAATCAGATAACTGATCCGCACATAAATAGTAGTGTTTTAATGGTACACTCCTTTTACCAAGGAGAAAGTGCTTCATTTTATAATTCAAAGGTAATTGACACTAAGTGAGAGAGAGCTCATGGTCCCAAACAGTACCATACTGTATGGTAGATGGGACAGGTCTAGTAATCCAGATGTGTACATCATAACTGCGGGCCTAAAACATACATGCAGACTACATAAGAGTGGAATAAACAGATGATATACATTTACAGCCAGGTACTGTGACAGTATTGTTACATCACTTTATACATTAATTCATTCATTCATATTTATACAAGATTTACAGACATTACGAATCACGAGGGATGGTGTAATCAGCCATGTTGGGAAGACCAGAAAGCACACAGCAGCTAAGATCACTGCGGTCGATGTCCATGTCGCAGGCCTGAGACCACTCATTCGTCTCACTGTCATAGTACTCAACCTTAGAGGTGATGGTGAAGAGGCTCCTTGAGCCCCCGACAACATAGAGCCGGTCCTCAACTACTTCGATGCCAAAGTTGCAGCGGGGGGTCATCATGGAGGACACGTTGCGCCAGGTGTTGGTGTGAGGGTTGTAGACCTCAGCGGTCTGCAGACAGGCTGTTCCATCAGAGCCACCAACCTTTGGAGTCAAAGATGAGAAGAAGATGCATCACTTATCAATTCAATTGTCACATAAAAAACTAGCGGCTTTAAACCGCTGATGAAAGCTGGTCACACATTTCTTTCATGCACTTACTGCATAAACATGGTTGTTGTATGCAATGACTCCTACTCCACTGCGCCGGCTGCTCATGGGAGAGATCAGGGTCCACTGGTTGGTCTCTGGGTTGTAACACTCTGCTGTTTGCAGGTACTCATTCCCGTCAGATCCACCACATATGTACATCTGAATACAAAAAGGGGGGTGGGGGGGGGGGGGGGGCAATAAGAAATGGTCATTTTTGTTGGCTCAAACTGGCAGCAGTGTTTAGTAAACAGATCTTTCTGTTCTCTGGTATGTTCCATTGTGTTCCACCCACCCTGCCGTTGAGTGCTGTGCAGCTGGCGTAGATCCTCTGCTCATGCATGGGTGCAAATTGAAGCCACTGGTTGGTTTCTGGCTGGTAGAACTCAGCACTGCTGAGATGTGTGGGCCCATCACAGCCTCCCATGGCGTAGATGCACCCGTTCAGCACAGTCACGCTCACATAACCGCGGTAGACATACCCACCGAGGTAGGCTGCACCATGACAGGCACGAAGAGGCTCAGAAAGGTTTGTAATGTTCATCCAGTGATTTGCACGGACGTCAAATGCCTCGATTACATTAGTTATACGTCTGCTGCTGCTGCTCCAGCCTCCAATGGCCAATAGGATGGCAGAAGGCAGACGAGCCTGACTGAGGATTCTGTCTTTGCATTCGATGACCTCAGAGACCATGGCCTGGCACCTCAAGTTGTCCGTCACCAGCTTATTGGACAGCACATGACTCTGTATGTACTCTGTAGGCATCATGCTCAGCCTGACCTACAACAATACAGAGAATAAAGAGGATATAACTTAAAAGTCTGTGTCAGAATAAATAAAAACACATAAAAAAATCATGGTTCCTAATAAAGAACATCACAATAAATACAACAAGTAAAACAATAAAATAATGGTCAGTTATTTGAAATGCTATTAGCAACCGGAACAAAGGAGGTCTTCATTCTCTTTGTTCTACATCGTGGCAGTCAGTCAGATGGACTGAGCCCTCTTTGATTATCTTTAATATATTTTTTCATTCCTCTCATTACTCTCCTCCCTTCATCTGTCATAGTATCATTATCAGCTTATTGATTGTGTGAGTTGCATTAACCTGCACACAAAGCTTATGCAAATAGCCAGCATTACATGTATATGTTCCTTATTAGTTTATGTACTTGTACTGATAATAATAAATGATTATAAATGCTTGTGCCAGCGCCCAGCTTTAACAGGAGGTTTAGTAACTTTTGGTTGGTTGTCTTATATTTTCATTTCTTGCTCTTTCATGGGTAGGTTGTAGGGGTGGGACGGTTAAGAAAAAAATTCCAAACCTTTCGGTACACGTGTTTCGGTTCGGGGCGCGTGTTCTGTTTGGTTCTGGACATGCGCATCAAGTAATGCAGGGAGGTGTTTTTACTAGGGATGTCCCGATCAGGTTTTTTGGCCCTCGAGTCCAAGTCTGAGTCATTTGATTTTGAGTATCTGATCCTCAATGCACTCACAGCCGGTCAGTCTCTCTGTAGCTTCACGCAGCAGGTTCAGCTGCAGGCAGAGCAGAGAGACCCACAGCACTCTGGGTCCGACCGTGTGCAAAACTGGGAAGGTCCCATGCTCACAGAGCGGGATGTAAATAGCATATTTCAATAGCAAAAATAAAATAAAAACACGGACATCAGTAACTTTAGCTTAACCTAGCGTAGTCATAGAGTTCAGTCTATCCTACTAGCATGTAATCAGCAATGGTGCATGCGTCTGTCACACATCGGACCTCTGTGCGCAGACAGCGGCGCAGAGAGAAATGACATGCTGCCGTGCAAATAAGACAAATAACATGACATAACATGTTCAGTTTGTTTAATAAAGGAACAAGGTGTAGACCTGTTCTATAGGAAAGTTCTTTTAAATGACTTCTGTTATGATCTGCTGCTATATAGAAATTAAAAAGAAATAAAATTGACTAAAATTGACCTAATATAATGATGGGAAAACACTGAACTGATTCTTAAATATTTTGAATGTTGGATAAATAGGCTGTATTTTGTGCTCATCTGGTATTTCCAGAGTGTTAAAAGTAGAAAAAACTTCAACAATGTGAACCGAACCGAAAAACATGACCTCAGAACCATGAAACGAACCGAACCCACAAATGCTTGGTAAGGTTTTGGAAAAGATGATGATTTGCATAAATTCTCCTCCATTTTCAGAGTCACCCAGAAGACCAGCATGCACATGAGCACAATGCGTCACTCAGGTAGTTTGTGTTGCTTTCTATTATCACTCATGAGAATAGATGATATTGCACCTTCTAGCCTATAAAATGGTAAAGGATGGATGTACTGGCCATCATCATGACATGGAGCACATCTAATAACTGATAACCCTCTATTGGGCTGAGGTTGGTTTCAGTCACTGTCTTGAAATAGATTAACCTATAAAGTGAAAATTATAATGTATAATATAAAGTACCTTTGGCAAGAGAAGATCTGCGCATCCTTCTCGTTCCTGAGGTTCATGTGTGATCCACCGAATAATGGCCTCAAACACAGCTGCCTCCTGTCTCACATTGAGGTTGTCACAGCTGATGATGTCACTGACATCCTGGGCCAAGAGCTGCAGGAACTCTTCACCGAAAGCCACTTCCTCAAAGTGACTGAGGACATACTGGAAAGCCTTGAGGTGCAGTTCAGGGGCGTGGTAGTTTTTTGTGAACTGCCAGATGCCGATGCAGTTGTCTGGGCAGAGCGTCTTTTCAAAAAAGTTGTATATATAAAAATATATATATAAATAATATATAAAAGTAGCATATTTGCACCAGCTCCACTATATTGAGGTAATCAGCTGCCATGAAAAGCCTCCGTGCATTGGACTCTGTCACGTTAACAGAGCCGGTGTATGCAAACTCAATGATGAGCACCATCATGTCTGAGGATAGGTCAGGGATAATGTAGACTTTCTTGTCAGGTTCACACCAGCGTGTGAAGAGAGCTCTGAAAGACACAGAAAAAGTTCCACAACATTATACACCACTTTGATGCATTTCAGTTTTTAAAACAGATACTAAAATGAGTCACTAAGTCACTGGTGGATTTATGGGTAACTTTATTCAACAGTCTAGTTAAAGGTCTAAATCTGCTTGCTGTAACATGATCTAATTCACTTATGACTTCTAAACTATACATCAAGTTTAAGTTTAAGATCAAATAAGTTTGAGCCTATAGAGGGAGAAATCACTATTAGATGCTTTAATGTCAACATGTCAAACATGTCCTATCATCCAAGTCCCACCTGGGGCCAGCAGATTAACACACATTTAGTCGTCGGTTGTTTTTGTCATGTTCAAACATTAAGGACTGCTGCTGCTTTCTTTATGAGGTCAAGCTGACAACATTTTCCCCAGCAGTCGACTAGTCATCACAACAATATCAGCAAACACACTGAAACACTGTGAGCTATAAAAACAAGATTGCAGTGAATAATCTCCAACACTCACATCATAAACTACAACAAATCCTTGTTTTTGTCTCCCTATGTAAAGGTTACTAACACATTCATTTAAAATTGAGATAATCAGTTCACCTGAAGTAAGTGTACTTCGCCAAGATGACTTTGTGGATGGGAAAGTCATGATCCTCCACTCTGATGACAGCATCGCAGAGCAGCCCCTGCTCACGGAGATCTGTGTACACATTCATGTTGACTTTGCAGACTTTATATTTTCTCTGTGTTTGTTGCCTGTCTCCTCTCAGTATGTAACAGAAGTTCAAAGACACACTGTGAATGGAACTCTTGTCATCAAAGCACTTCACATCACCATGGAGATATGTAAACATGTTTACATTTAAAAACTACCTATCATGCATTGCATTTGTGTTTTTAGTTGATTAGTTTGATTGCTGTTGCTAGGCAACAATCAAACTATTGTTCTTCACCCTCTTTCTTCTTTTTATTCTTCCGTACGTTTTCTGGGGCAGCGTATCTTCAGCATACAATCACCAATTTCAGCCATTCAACTATGAAAATGTTCATCTCACAGAGGACATTCAAGTTTTTTCACAAAATTATAATTTTTCAAATATTAAGCAATGTATGTAGTTCCACATGCTTTCAGCTACAGAAACCGTTCAAACATTCTGTTCAGCTCTTCAAGGGCTGTTAAACTTGTATTCAGATTTGTTCAAATATGTTTCGTTTTCAAAATATTAATAAAAATTCAAAAGCCATTTAACATTGAAGTCTATAAGAGAGACCTTCAACGAGGGTCATCTGCCAAATGTATCTCCTCCTACAAATTTCAAGCTACAGACTCCATTTTAGTCTTAAAATGCTCATTAGATGCTGCTCTATCAAACTTGTATTCAGAATTTTCTAATTCCGAATTTTTTGCGCACGCTAGTCTCTCAAAGTTGGAGTGGTTTTCAGTCCGTTACTGAGTTTAACAGTGTGTATTGCGTGGCTCAGAGTGGATGATGTCATCACTCAGAGTGCGGGAGGGAAAAAAACTAAACCAGATCCTGTGTCTCTATCCTGCTACAATGTCTGCACCTTCCATCTCGCTGAGATAATTATGCCACCAGTTGGAAGGAAAAATGGTTTGGGTTCTGACGGTGTCACTCTAAAAACTCAACACCAAACCGTTTTGCCTGTAGAGCCAGCTGTTCGGGAAGAGTCCCGGACTTTTTCTCATTCACAGCCCATATAAACGGTGAGGCGAATGGAAAAGAGCAAACCTATTTTCTAACTCGCCACGATTTCCACATATTAGACTGGAAATCCCACACATTTGTAGAGTAAACCTTGCTAGTGCCCCTGGTTGTGTTTTTTTTTAGTCTGAATGCTTTTGTTTGGAAAAAACAGCCGTTGTTTGAAGGCTGCACCCCTAGTAAAATACATAAGACCTGCCCTGAGAGGAGTAAAAGCAGAATCACACAGTGTCTTAATTAGGGCTTAATTAGGCAGGCAGGGCTGTTACCAGTCATATAAAGAAAATCTGATATTTTCATGTGAAAGTATCAGTTAAACAGTTTGGATCAACAAACTGACACCTGAATGGGTGACTGACAGGGAGACACACAGAGGACAGGACTTCAACACATGACGGAGGTGAGGTGGGTCCAGGGTTCAAGTCCTTGTTTGGGAGGAATATGTTGATGAAGATTCTCAGTCATCCAGGTCATCGTACGTAGAGAAGATTGAAGCAAGACGTCTGGACTTGTAGAGTCTAGAAGACGTTTCGCTGCTCATCCAAGCAGCTTCATCAGTTCTAAACTGTTTGGTGGGGAAACATGGTTTATATGTGGTTACAGACCTATGTGGGTGGGTCTGGGTAAAAACTTAAAAACTGAAAAAACAATAGCACTAAATGTTTCCATACTTACCTGTGATGTTCTGGCTGACTGGGCCAGGTGTGTCTAACGACTGGCTAACAACTATGAAACTGCCGGAGGTGGACTGGTTGACAGCCCTTTGTTCTTACTGTGAGTATGTGCAAACTTCCTGGGAATGGATGGAATCACTGCATTGTATGTGGTAGAAAGATGATGTCTGAGGCCACCACCTCTGTTAAGGGAAGGTTTTTCCAGCTTAACATAGATGGCTTCCTTGACTCCTCTTTCATACCACCTTTCCTCTCTGTCCAAAATGTGAACATTGTTGTCCTCAAAGGAGTGTCCTTTGTCTTTGAGGTGGAGGTGAACAGCTGAGTCTTGTCCTGAGGAGGTGGCTCTCCTGTGCTGAGCCATTCTTCTGTGGAGTGGTTGTTTAGTTTCTCCAATGTACAGATCAGAGCATTCCTCACTGCACTGGACTGCATATATCACATTGCTGTGTTTCTCCCTGGGAATCTTGTCCTTCGGGTGAACCCGTTTCTGTCTCAGTGTTGTCATCAGTTTGAAATGGACCGGGATGTCATGGTTGTTGAAGATCCTGCGGAGTTTCTCTGATACTCCTGACACATATGGAATGGAGATGTTCTTTCTCTGCCGGTTGTTGTCCTTCTTCTTGTTGGGGGGTCTTGTTTTTGTGGCTTTGATGAGTGCCCACTTCGGGTAGCCACAGGTTTGCAGGGCCTTCCTGATGTGGTGTTGCTCCTTCTTCTTCCCCTCTGAGCTGGTTGGTACAGTTTGTGCTCTGTGCTGCAGGGTCCTGATGACTCCCAGTTTGTGTTCCAGTGGGTGGTGTGAATCAAACAACAGGTACTGGTCCGTGTGTGTGGGTTTCCTGTACACTTTTTACCACATTGAGGCTCCTGTCCTCCTCAATATGTACTGTGCAGTCCAAGAAGGCCAGATTGTTGTCCTTGGTGTCCTCCCGAGTGAACTTGATGTTGTCATCCACTGCGTTGATGTGTTCTGTGAACCGTTCCACTTCGTTGGTCTTGATTTTGACCCAGGTGTCATCCACATATCTAAACCAGTGGGGGTGGTTCCAGAAAAGGAACTCAGGGCTCTTCTCTCCACTTCTTCCATGTAGAGGTTGGCCACAATAGGAGACACAGGTGATCCCATCGCACAGCCGTGCTTCTGTCTGTAAAAGTTCCCATTGTATTTGGGAGGAATGCTTTGCACTCCTGTCACACTGCTTTCAGATGTTAACCCCTGCAGCCTGCTACCATCTTTGCTTATCTAAACAGTTTTCATCCAATGTTGAGCTAATACAATAAAACATCAATTTAATATCTGTTGATATATAATAACCACTATACTACAGAAACTCACAAAGTTGTTTCAGAAAATAGCAGCACTTGTGTGAAACCAGCCTGTCCAGTTCAACACTGACTGTGGATCAGTTTCAGCTGCTGTTGTGCAAATGGAACAGACAACAGGTGGAAATGAGAGGCAGTTATCAAGACAGCCCCTATAAAGGAGAGGTTCTGCTTCTCAGGAGGGTCACACCCTAATACAAGACCACTTCCTGTTATGCAACAGTCTACAGGAGTGGGGGCAGAGTCCTGTAGAGGCAGGAGAGAAACCCTCTCACCAAGGAAATCAAGGTGGCAAAAAGGGGAATACTCAGAAGAGTTGAAAAACAGCTTTTCTGCTAACGACCATGCATCAGTGTGGAGATCACAAACCACAGGAGACGACCTCCCCCACTGCTGGCGACCTCAAGACTTTCTACTGCAGGTTTGAGAGGGACCACTTCACACCCCTAACCTGTACCACAATGATCCCACTCTGCAGCACCCCTATCAGGGACCACCATCCCATCACAACCACCAACACAACGAACCCACTCTGCAGCATCTCCATCATAATGACCACCAGAACGACTCCACTCAGCAGCAGCAACCCCAACAGCCCCACAGCCATCAGTGCCTCCTCAGTGGTTTCTATGGTAACCAAACAGAATCCCATTTAAAATTCCACCACTGTTGACCAATGAATATACAAAACCATAATTCATTCACTGAAGTGAGAACAGGAAGGCCTTTCTGTGATCTGAATTTTATCTGAATCACAGTGAAATGATGATCTGCTATGTCAAAACATCCTCACATGATATAATTACATAGATAAATCAGCAAAACACTGCAAAAAGATCATCAACAACAAAGAACAGGGGGTCAAAAGGAACAAACTCAGCAGAGGCTGCAGGAGGACTTCTCTGGCCTCCAGAGCTCAGCTCTGGTCCTCCACTCACTGTGATCCTTTGTTGTACCAGGTGTAGTTTTGGTGGCTACACATGTGTTCAGAAACTGTTCTGTTGTAGCAGCTGAGCTTTACTCCAATCCACCGTCACCACAAACACTTCCCCCTCTCTGTTCTTCTTCTTCCTCTGCCTCTTCTTCTTCTTCTGTGGTGTTTTCTGGCAGCTGACATCCACACAGTGACATTTCTGCCTCCTCCTGTCTTCAGTCAGACTGTAGCTGTGTCCCAATTCAGGGTCTGCATCCTTCGGAGTGCGCATTTTAAGGCCGCTTACGTCACAAAGCTGCGCGAAGGCTGTCCCAATTCGCCAAAAGTCGAAGGGTCCTTCAAATGCGTCCTCCAAATGCGTCCTCCTTTTGCCTGAATTTGGAGGACGCATCGCTACAATCCTTCGTGGCCTTAAATATCCCACAATGCTTTGCGGGCCTACTTTTTGTCCAATAGTACAACGACGGACCAAGCGAGCGGCAGCGGCAGGAGTGCCGAATTCACATTTAAATGTAAGTACAGAGCAGTAGTTCGAGAGTTTTAAAATGCTAGTAGTGACAGCGGCATTAAAAAAATGAGTTTTATATTTACAAACATGACGTCCTGTTGATACGAGGCGCTGTAAACTAAACGCTTTGATTGAATGTTGTTTCTTGTTGTTTACTGTAGTATAGTATAGAGTATAGTTCACGTGAGGAGCAATATTATCGTTATTATATCAAACGGTCATTCTGCCTGTTGGCATTTTGTTGTAGGAGGAGCAGAGAGAAACAGAAGAAACCTGACAATTGATAACGGAGGAGATGAGACTGGAGAGGGAGGGCGAGAGAGAGAGAGGGAGAGAGAGAGAGGGAGAGGGAGAGGAGAGAGGGAGAGAGAGAGAGAGAGAGAGAGAGGGAGAGGGAGAGCAGAGAAAGAGCGGACAGACCTCAGCTCATACAGAGGATGGTGGACAGCAGTGATTTTATGTTCTGTTATTTAAATGTTACTTATTAAATTGTATATTAAATCGTTCTTGTCTCTGTGTTCTTAAACTCTTCTAACCTTGTTACATCATGTGTTTCATTACCTATTTATAATTGAAGTAAACTTTTGAACAACTTCTCAGTGGCCACAGTAAATCATTTATTGTTCTGTTATGTACAATATTTACAAAGACACAGAACATTTCTAACTGTTTACCAGTGGGCATTATGAAAATGTGCAGTTTATTATTTATAAAAATCAGCAGAAAATACTATTCACAAAGAACATATATATAAATGTTTGGCTGAGCAGGAGTCCTTGGTGCTGCTGGACTGGATGATGCCACGGTGAAGACCTTGGAGTCCTCTGGCTGTGAGTGGGACATCATCTGGGGGAGGGGGGTGCCTGTCTCCTCTGTCCACCACATCGTCCATCAGGGTTTGCAGAGCTGACGATCGGCGGCTGCCATGTTACTAAAGATGTTTTTAAAAAGGGCAAAAATAAAAATAATAACTTCAACAGAGCGGCTTCCAAAGCAGCTTAAAATATGAAAAGCTATAAAATATGTATCCTCACCCTCCAAAGGTGATGATGGTCAGTACACCTCCTCCAGGACAGACAGCTGGTCCTGCAGGGAGCCCCACTCTCCTCCACCCAGCAGTAATTCTCTGGTGCAGTGACAGACCTGATGCTTAATGACACATTAAAGCAGTGGTTTAATACAGAACCCTATATCAAGTCTTACAATTGAATCAAATATAAATTACATTTAATCATATTTGTCTATCTACTGGTTATATATCTAGCGTTTGCTCAGTAGCTGGTATATTAATTATGATCAATAATATGGTTAAACAGCAGCTTACCGTCACCTCCCCACTGCGCTCTCCCAGCCTGAAGAAAATGAGCCGCCACCGGTTTTGCTGCCGCTGGAGCCGCCTCTCCTCTTCCTCCAACAACAAATAAATATATTAAAAAATTCCAAATGTCTAAATCCACACTGTTGTCCCGCTTGTTGTGTAGTCCGTGTTGTGTCGCTGTCGCTGCTTTTGTTTTTCCCGGGGCAAAATTTATGACGTCGCGCCACAATCAGGAAGTGATTTGAAGGCCAGACTGTCCCATTTACCAACGGTGGAGGATCCTCCGGAGGATCCTCAGGAGGACGCGGCCTCCTGAGACCGCGTAGGCTGCGTCCTCCGAAGGATGCAGACCCTGAATTGGGACACAGCTTGTTTCTCTCACAGTCTGTAGAGAGAAGCTGACATTGTTGCACTGATTAACCTCAACCACACACACCTGTGTGAGCCGCACCATCATTCTAACAGTTCCATTGTTACACTGAGTGACAGCAAAGCAGGGAGCCCCCTGCTGGTGATCAGCTGCATGTACCAGAAGCAGACAGAGATTTCTGATATGATGTTAAAGGTGTCACAGAGGAGGATCCGACTGTCTGACCTCTGATTCTTCTGTCAGCATCAGACACATCACAGTTTGATCAGTTTTCAGATCACACACAGCAGCATCAGTAACACTGAGCAGACATTACACACTCCATCAAACACACACACACACTGCTCACTTATAACAGGGATAATAAGTAAAGTTCTTTACAATAAATTCACATTCACATTTTATTATCACTTCACACATGGCACAGTATATATGGCAGAGAGTTAAAGGTGGAATATGTAGTCAGAGTTAATACCAAATATTGACACTAGGTGGCAGCACTTCAGCCTCCATCCACTGCTGCACTACCAGCACCACTCTCAGTGCTTTTTGTTTCCATTGACTGTACAACATGATTCAATCCATGTTATTTATATGACAAACTATGTGTAGTGTTTCTATGTGTGTAGCTGACATGTTGCTCAGCTTCCATTGGACACATATACTAGATGGAAGCTGCAGCAGGATTGGCTGATGACTGATCACAGGTGTGAACAATCAAACCTGCGAATGAAATGGAAAACAAGTAAAGGAGCACCAACACCAAACTGGACAGGACAAACTGGACAAGACCATGCACTCATGGACAGAACCAACCTGGGTCGCAGACTCTTCATCATTACCTTTTGCCGGTTGTTGTGGCTGAGTGGTTAAGGCGATGGACTAGAAATCCATTGGGGTTTCCCAGCACAGGTTCAAATCCTGCCAACAACGGTTCTTTTCATCTCCAAGATCACTTTATGCCCCTCCATCGTTTACACTTAACAAGTCTGATGTGTTAACAACGAGCTCTATGAAAAAGGTCATCTTGACCAGTCAGAGTGCTGCCATTTATATTGACTGTCTGAGGACCAAACCCTGGCACAGTCCATCTGACACTTCCAAAAACTATCATTTTAAAAACGCTGGACCGAGAGCAACTGGTGTGCAATGAGGAGGCAAAGGATAAAACGTCCCAGCACATTTCAAACCCAGTTTCACCCTGAGGCAGAGACTGCTTCACCTTAAGGACAAAACACCTGGGAAAGGCAGATCTCAAGGTACTACAATAGTCAGAATGATTCATCATGTGGTGACCAGATGAAAAATCTCATCTCTGGCTCAAGACTTGTTGAGATAGCATAGACAGACACACTCTGAGTCTGTCCACATCAGTGTCAGTGAAGATTTCAGATCGTTTATTAAGTGTTCATCCTTGAGCTTTTCCAAACTTGTTGTGGACAGCACACTTTTCATGTCAGGATGGCCGAGCGGTCCAAGGCGCTGCGTTCAGGTCGCAGTCTCCACTGGAGGCGTGGGTTCAAATCCCACTCCTGACAGTTCTGTTTATTTCCTCTGGAGGGGAAATAAATAATCATTTAAGACATTGACTGACTTAGATTCTAACCCAGACCACAGAAGCCAATTGGATGATTTCATCTGATATGATGAGACAATACACCAAACCTACAGGGGTTCTTCCTGTTTTTTCTTGCCACTGTTGCCCTTAAGGAGGTTCAGTCTCTGGCTCTGATTGGATGACGTCACAGGCTGCTGTCAGGTTAGGGATTTAAGACCGGAATTTTGTCTACCATTCTGGAATCCTGTCTACCATTCTGGCATGGATGGATGTCTATTCTGGTATGCTGCCGCTCGTTCTAGATTTCTGCCTTTCAATCTGGAATGCTTTTCATTCCAGAATGCTGTCTTGCTGACTTTTGTCCCGGAATGTTGCCTTCAATGTCGGAATGCTGACTTCCATGACGTCACAGGCCGCTGTTGGGTTAGGGGTTTAATTCCGGAATTTTGTCTACCATTCCGGAATCCTGCCTATTATTCTGGAGTGGGTGGATGTCTATTATGGTATGCTGCCACTCATTCTAGATTTCTGCCTTTCATTTGGGAATACTTTCTTTTATTCTGGAATGCTTTTCATTCCAGAATGCTGTCTTGCTGACTTCTGTTACGGAATACTGACCTCTGTTCCAGAATACTGACTGTTATTCGGGAATTCTGCCTATCCTTCCGGAATACTGATGTCTATTCTGGTATGCTGCCACTTATTCTAGATTTCTGCCTTTCATTGCGGAATTTTGACTTTCATTCCGGAATGCTGTCTTTCATTCTGCAAATGTGCTCTTCATTCTGTTATGCCGATGTTTGTCCCGGAATGTTGCCTTCCATTCTGGAATGGTAACTTCCATTCCAGAATACTGGACCTCATCTCAAGGCATCACAATAGAATGATTCATTATGTGGTGCTTGTAGCCTGTCTACCCCAATGTGAACAATGACTGACACTTCTTCTTAAACTCAAGGTCCATTTATCTTAAGGCATGCACATTGTTTCACATAAAGATAATAAACTTTAAATAGAAGACAGAAAACTTACCAACAGTAGTTTCAAGCAGAGGCGGATGGCAGGTAGGACAGAGGCTGATCTCCTGCGCATGCTCTTGCTCTGCTAGTTGAACTCATTCGGTTTGAGAGGGCCACGGGAGTCAAAGCAAATATATATTTATGTTACATCTGCTAAACATATTTGGGTATTGTTGGAATGAATAACATTTTCATAAGACAAACAAAATAATAATGTTTCACCTCTAAGAGGGGCTTGAATCAGTTTTTAAACACAGAGCACGATCACGTGCCCTGGAGCCCCCTGCCATCCAGAAGTCGGCGAACAGTGTTGGGCTGGATGCCCGTTGATGAGGCATGGAGGTGGTGGAGTGGGTGTACAAGCAATAGGGCGTACAAAGTGGACAACAGGGACTTGAACCTGGACCCTCAGATTAAAAGTCTGATGCTTCTAATACTTCACTAGTACACTTCATGTAGTGCAGTGAGTCCTGATTGACTTGCGATTGACCCTTTATACACTGAAAAAACGAACTCTAAAATTTACTAAATTACCTGTAACATTTTCTACTTAATAATATTAAAATCAAGAGAATACTAGAATTTCCTAAGTAAAAACATAAATATTGACTCATTTTTATCATGTAACAATCGAACTGTATGAAAAGAGTACGTTTTATTGTGTATTTGTGCATAGAATGACTGCACATATACCATAAATATTGAGCAATCTTTAATCCAGAAGTGTAGTTTGAATCCGAGCATGCTCATTGTGGAAAATAATCTTCTGGTCAGATCAACCAGAGGCATTTTGGCAGCGACAGTTCTCATGAGTTTAAAACATATGCAGCCTAGGTTGACAACTAGCTAGGTGCACACGGTGAGCTTGAAACACACTGAGTCCTTAATATTTCTTTTTAATATTGCGCAGCGAGCAATATGTTAAAGCTAGTTTGCACATAATCAAGTATCATTACGTAGTGTGGCAACTGAGCCACGTCGCACCGCTGCGACAGCGAGTGTGGTACAGCCCGTGTTGTGGACGTTATGTGCGGTCACTGGAAGGCGCCCAAGGTATGACTAGCCCCGTCCACACTGAGACTGCACAGTAAAACATGTCAGTGAGAAGCATAAAGATTAGTACTGCAGATTAAAACGAAGGAGCCAACGTGTTAAAAACTACTACGTTACGTTATTGCCTCTGACAATAACGTGCCACCCCACCCCATGCGCACCAGCTCTGTTGACGTGATTAAGTATCACTTGAATGTTAGCACAAGCTAGCTGCTAGCCAAAAGAATTTGGTCTTATGAATAGTATTTAAAAAAATATTAATTAATTTTTAAACTTGTAATTAATTTGAGATTTTCTTTAATCTATTGACAGCACTAATTTAATCTGTAATCTGTGTTTGTGTCAACAGAGAGCTGAATAGCACCCTTTTGTAAAACATTGTCATTCAGGTAGGTGGAAATCGGCTTGTGTTTGTAATATTGTTAAAACACACATGTGGTGTTTGTTCATTTACAAGATGATGTCTTTTCTAACACAAGCCCAGGCAGTGGACAGCTGAGGTCTTGGGAGGACAGGCTGACTGGTTTCTGGTGTCTGCAGTGGTCTTACTGATCTTTGCAAATGTATGCTCGTCTCTTCACATTTGACAGTTCATGGCATATAAATAATGGTTTAGTATTGACACAAACGTCTGTTCACAGCCCCAGAGGATTGAGATGAGACATGACTCTGCTCTCTGGGACCTCAGACTGTACCCTGGTGTAAAAGAAGAGGAACTTTTTAAAGATTGCCTGGTAAGTAAAGTGTTTAATGTTCCCAAACTGTCAGACATGATTTTCAAAAGCTGTTTTATTTTGGGTGCAAGTACAATCTTAGTTACATAGAAATCTTCTAATCTCATCAATGTCCAGCTGTTTGCAATTTTTCCCCAACTCTTTGTAATAGCTGTATTAACATTTTTCCACACGTATCTTTTGTAATGTGCAAGAGATCTGCATCCTTGATCCAAACACCCTCCAATGGTGTTGTGTATCAAGATGTTCTGTTTTTATAGGGCCAGCTCATTGGAAAATAATTTTGACTTTGTTTAGTGTGATCTAATCTTTATTCAATGATGCATGGATGGTTCCTGTCTGAAGAACAATAAGTTCTATTTTTAAATGTATGCATTTTAATTTGTGTTGTACATTGTATGCAGGTGGGCTGCTGGGTGGAAGACATGGAACACATCCTGAAGATCTTCATGTACCATGAAGCGGAAGGAGAGGATCCAGTGGAGGCCTCCATCCTTCTTGAAGGCAGGGGTGTAGTGGCGTGCATGTGTGCTCCTCATTGGGACTTACAGTATTTAAGCACTTAAGGTTGCCTACGCTCAACCACTCCCCTACACATTTGAAGTCTTGCAGAACTGTCTTTAAGCAAGGTACTAATAGACTTATGTATTGTTACTGTTGTCAATCAGATATGTCTCATGTCATACACACCATTTCATACTTTATGCTGAGGTCAAAACCAGTGATATCTAATTATTTTTGGTAACTTTATGTTATTACAAGGAAACTGAAACATCAGCAGCCTTCAGTACCATTGTCCTTTTTCTATGACCAGTCTAAATCAGTGGGTAAATGTTTTATAAATTGATATAAGTCATGCCACTGTGGCCACTGTTACAATTATGGATGCTTAGATCTAATTGTTCAACACAAAAGTTTGGCCGTGTTTGTGTGTTGTGATTTGTCATTTACATTTATCAAATTCCTGCATCATTTTTTAATTACAGTGAGTAGAATTTGTAATTAATAAAATAAGAGAGAAAGAAATAAATTCTACTTAGTTCTTTCATAACTAGAAGGTAAAATTTACTTACGGTTTTGATTAGATTAATCAAATAAATAATACTCAATTTTTTGAATAAAAATAACATATCAACTTAAATGCAATTACGTAACATTTACTTAATATCTTCACAAAAGTAGGTTCTAAACTTACCAGTATTGAGTAAACTGTCCTTAAATCTACAAAGTAAGTCTTACTTATTATTGCAGCATTAAAATGTACTTGCAGATTTTTTTTAGTAAATCTTACAAGTCATTTCTTTCAGTGTAAAGACCATTTTTTGCTATTAAGATTAAACAAAGTAAATGGGGCATTGTTTTGTCATTGCAGAAAATGTACCACATTGTCGTTTTGACAACACGGCAGAGGTAGAGGTGGTGCCCAGTTCATGGATTAAGGATGGGGTCTGTTGGCAGGCCTCCATACAGGGCAGACGGTATCAACAAAGCTGTCAAAAACATGGAGCCCCATAACACCTTGGATACATATAATGCCGGAGTGTTTTACACAGCAAGTATGTATAACTCGTAATAATAAACCAACGGTTATAAATCAGCAACATAATACTGAAGTTGAACTCCATTCTAAACAGATGATTACCATGAATCTGATCTGCAGTCAGAGGCAGAAGACGTCTCTGGCAGGCCAGTGAAATGAAAGATCCAGTAGGAATTTTGAGAATTTGTTTTGTTAAAATTTGTTGTGCATATTTTATGAGCAACAGTTTCCTTTGGTTAAATTAATAACTTATTCATTTCTTTAAATACATCTACATTTTTTGGATTCCTCAAAATGTATGAATTGAAGCCTTCCAAACCTGAGGGACACATACAATCAATTACTCTGCTAAATCAATGTCACAGCTGCTTTTCATTAAACATGATTATGTAAACTTTGTCTTTGTTTCATTTTTTGTATCCAAAGACCAAGCAGACAAATAATTGAAGAAGATAGTGAAGGGGAAATGGTTACTCCTAAAAGGAGACCTCTTCCCAAACCTCCCACTATTCAGAAGCCCCTTCAGCAGTACCGGGTGAGTGGAGGAGGGTGTACGATCCTACCAAATCCTACCTGAATACCAGGTAAAGTTTAAATTCCACAATTCTTAGACTCATGTCATTCTTAAACTTTGATCCATATTTATTACTTTGTAACAAATAATTGATACTTTCGCTAAATGTTTTTATTATTCCAGTTTTAGTTAAATTGTAATGTGATTAAAAATAACATAATAAAGCAACTTAGTGTTTATGGTCACTTGTAAGCAGCCAAAACATGATTTTATATGAAAAGGAATATCAGTTGTCAGAGTTTAAAACCAATCAGATAAAAGGATTTATATCATGACTTGTATATTTGACTCTTAGCATGGCAGTTCCCTGGGATCTTCAATACGCCACATTTCCCAGAAGCACACATTGACAGGGAGCTGATGGCAGGGCGATTGAGGCAGATAGGCCAGGGAAATGTGAGAGAGCTGTCAGGGCCACTACAGCAGCAGGGCCAGTCTGTCACAGAGGTAGATGCACCATCCATCTCATGTGCGGAGCGCCTCCAAACTTCCACCGTGTGTAGTGGAATGTGTGGATGTAAGAATTATTGAAATACATAGGAGGTTTCACTCAATGGATCAGTCAATAAATATATAAATAAATACACACACATACATGAACAAACCTATGACTCGTGGCTTGTGTGTTTTGTTTGTTTCTGTCTGATATGTTTCAGCTGTTCTGCATGACATACTAGTGAAGCAGGAGATCATAATGGAGCAGCAGAAAAACATAGTGCCCATTTCCCTCTGCAGAATGTGGAGGCCTTAATGGCCCTGGAGAGGAAAATGGACACTGTCTGTATTTGTGGACACCTGTCCACAAATACAGACCGAATTGGTGAGTTAGGCTTGAGCTCTTTAAGGTGAAGTAATGCAATAATGTGTGATTTCAAAATAATTATAGTAATTTTCCATTGCTCTCCTTAGGCTACAACCCTTGGGTTGGTTGGGGGTGCCAGCCTCAAAGACACAGTTTTTCAAATTTTAAAAAGGGGCCATGAAAAATGACCTTGCCAAAATGGTCAGCTGGAGGGGGGCTAATGGCAAGACTGCATTTGAAAAACTTCAGCTGAAAGCTGTTATCATTGGTACGTTTCATCACTGTAATAGTTTCACTGCTGCCCTGCACTCTGATGCTCTTTCTTTTTTGAAGCCCCCTTACACCAAATTCTCTTTCTGACTGAAATCTGATTCCAGGTATTCCTAGTCCTAGTTGTTGTGGTCAAGTCGTTTTCCAGAATACACTTGTCTCGTCTTTCAAATGCTGAAAAATGACATACTGTTACTGCCACATACTGTTTATAGCTCAAAGAAGCATGGAGTTGTAAAATACTTCTTCAAAGACTATAGTCACTGTTGCATAAAAAATATGAATTAAAAAAAGATTTGATTACCTTTTATTCCTAATATTTTAGGGGTCCCAATAGTTATGGCATATTTTGTTAAAATATTTTTCCCTTACAGTGCATTTTTCTCCCCAAATTAATTTGCTTACCTTGAATGATATAATTATATTTAAATTGTGGGACTAAGATAAACTCAGAAGATATTTTGCTAGTATCTGGGAGGATATTTAACACACAATGTAGGTTCATTACTGTATTATTACTGAACCCTAGGTCCATTGTCCTAGTTGGTCTGTGAACATTTCTAGGACACTTTATCAGTAGTGCACCTCAAGATCACCAGTGTTTCAGGCATTTAGTACACCCTTACGTTTACTTCCACTTTATATATTTTTTAAACAAGTGTGCCGCTAATTCGGGATGGTGTTGTAGCTACTTATATAACAAATTGAGTCATTCAGTTTGTTTTGTCTTTGTGTGTTGTCACTTTCAGATGCTGTGAGAAGAAACCCCACCTGCACTGCTGCCACGGATGCAGACATCACAGCAGCAGTTAGGCGCTGGTTTTACTGGGCTAGGGATAGGGAGGGAGGGAGGGAAGAAAGGATGCACATCAACCATGTAGTGTGGTCGAACGAGACTACACTAGTGTGCATGTGCACAGAGATTCAAATCCCAAACAATCCATGAACCAATAACACACACCGCAATTCATTTTATTCACCACTAGATGTCCTACTCCAGCACTGTGTCATTGAAGCCTCGAGTAATGAACCTTTTTCTTGAATCAGGTGTCGAAGCTTCAACAAAGCCTTGAAAACCCATCACTAGCTGTAGGTATTATCTGTAAGACACAAGAAACAGATGCTGAATTAACTATACAATGATCAGGATGAGGATTGTGGGTTGGTTAATGTGAATTGAATGTTTAAGGGCTAATGTGTGATGGTGTGTGAGCTCTTACCTTGTGTTGTGGCCAGGGGTGACAGTCAAAAGAGTCCCTCTTGGAACAAGCAGGCATTTATAGTTCCGGACCAGTCCACTCAGGAAATAGGTGCAGGGGGGGAGGGTATCGTTTTATTGAAGGGCAATTATAGTTATGAGTTTTAAACCAGCTTTTAGCCTTTAATAAGAAGGAATTCCATGTATTTATTGTACATATGTGTTGTATTTGGTGTGAGGTGTATGGTGGGGTAAGTGTAAAATGGAGGGAGAAGGAGATCACCTATCTGGGGATGGGAGAGGACTCCAGGTGTGGCAGCAGCTATTTAAGGCGGCCATTTTGTATGTATGGTGGTTTTTCTGTTGTGTGCTGTCAGGACCACATGCTGCCTGTGGTTCCCAGCATGTGGGTACATTTATTGATGTTTGTTATGTGCTTGCTAAAAAAATCATCTACATAGAGGGTACATCTAACTCTGTCTCCTACTTGTAAAGTACATACATACATACATACATAGAGGGTACATCCAACTCTGTCTCCTACTTGTAAAGTTGAGCTGCTACATGGCCATCCTAGTAGTACAAGGCTTTCCACCCGAACAGGGACTTGAACCCTGGACCCTCAGATTAAAAGTCTGATGCTCTTCCGACTGAGCTATCTGGGCTCTACATGTTGTTTCAGAGACTAATTCTGTGCGGACAGGTTAACTGAAACAGAGAGCATTGATTCAGGGTGAACTTCCTGTGTGTGCAGACAGTGGAGGGGGTTCAGGTGTTATAAATTGGCATCCCCATGGTTCAGATGAAGAAGTGGTTCCAGTTCCTCATATGCTCAGTCCATAGGGGACAGTGGTCCTATACAGATACATGCATACTTAATGAATTTATGTGTTTTTATAGAGGACTTCTACATATTGTCTGAACCTGAGGAGGAGGAGGAAGTCCTGTTATTATCAGCTGACAGGACCGATTCTGGTGTAAGCACATGTTGCTTTAATCTACAAAGTGAAATTGTTATTTGTTGCCAGTCATACACTCTCAGACTCTGGATTCCATTACAGGACAATGTGGACCTCATGACAGTGTTGTATGGAAAGCCAGTTCAGTTCATTTCTAGTTGGAAAGCTGCCCTGTGATGACACAAACAGAGTGATGACGCCAACGCTAGCTAGCTAACGTGGGTGGGTGTCGACTTTTGTGGAGGTAGTAGTTGGTTGATGAAACTTGGTGAGTTTCAGTGATATTTAGTTCCTGTGAGTGCCTGTGAGTGTCAGTGAGTACCTTTGCGTGACAGTAAGTGGCACTGAGTGTCAGAGCAGAGTTTCTAGCTTGTTAGTTAGTTAGCTCTTCATAATGCTGAGGCCATTTTTTGGTCTCTTCATCTTTCTGATGTCACAGAAGATGAAGAGAATGAAAGAAAGAGAGGAACACCCCAGTTTGACTGAATGCCTGTAATTCTCTTTTCCAGCCTCAGCAGAACATAACAATTGACGAGAGTATGGTGGCAAGCAAGGCTAGAATTGGATTCAGACAATACATGAAGGACAAACCAACAAAATTTGGCTACAAATTATTTGTATTGGCAGACTCTAAAACTGCCTACACATTGAATTTTTATGTCTATCAAGGTAAAGATGAAGCCAAGGTCAAACAGAGGGGACAGAAGGGGGACGGCCTCAGGATCACATCTGTCATGGATTTTTAATACTGGAAATATATTCTTTGAGGTCCCTAGATGTCCCTAGACACCATGCATATGCACATTATTATTGTGGTGCATTTGGTGCCTTTGAACGTTACACGCAATCAAAGTCAAAGTCAGCTTTATTGTCAAATCTGCTATATGTGCTGGACATACAGAGAATCGAAATTGTACTCTTCACTCTGAAACATATAACATATAACTAAAAACTAAAGATATATATAAAGTGTAAAAAGGCACACACAAAATGAAGGCACAATGCAGTGAGAGTGCAGTGGTGTCAGGGAAGGGGGAGAGAGTGGGGCACAGCAGGGAGAGAGTTCAGCTTCCTGACAGCCTGGTGGATGAAGCTGTCCCTCATCTTTCCTGATGGCAGCAGACTAAAGAAGCGGTGTAAAGGGTGGGTGGGGTCTCCTGTGATGCAGAGGGCCTTTCGGGTGAGACGGCTGTCGTAGAGGTCTTGGAGGGAGGGGAGAGGGATGCCGATGATCCTCTCAGCTGCTCTCACTATGCGATGAAGCGTCTTCCTGCAGGTGGCGGTGCAGGCTCCGTACCACAGTGATGCAGCTGGACAGGATGCTCTCAACAGCCCCTCTGTAGAAGGTGCACAGGATGGAGGGAGGGGCTCTGGCTCTTTTGAGCTTGCGGAGGAAGTAGAGGTGCTGCTGTGCCTTCTTGGTCAGGGATGCAGTGTTGTTAGTCCAGGAGAGGTCCTCAGTGATGTGCACACCCAGGAACTTGGTGCTGCTCACCTGCTCCACAGCAGCACCGTCGATGGTCAGAGGGGTGTGCTGACTGTGTGCTCTCCTGTAGTCCACAACCATCTCCTTTGTCTTCTCCACATTCAGGGATAGGTTGTGGTCTCTGCACCACTCGGCCAGAAGGTTCACCTCATTCCTGTAGTTTGTTTCATCTCCACCGGAGATGAGACCCACCACAGTTGTGTCGTCCGCAAACTTCACAAAGATGTTGGAGTTGTGTGTTGGCATGCAGTCATGGGTCAGCAGAGTGAAGAGGAGGGGGCTCAGCACACATCCTTGGGGAGCCCCGGTGTTCATTGTGATGGTGCTGGATGTGTTTTTGCTGACCCGCACTGTCTGAGGTCTCCCGGTGAGGAAGTCCAGCAGCCAGTTGCACAGCAAGGAGTTCAGCCCCAGCTGGTCCAGTTTGTTGATGAGCTGCTGCGGGATGATGGTGTTGAATGCTGAGCTGAAGTCTATGAACAGCATTCGAACGTATGAGTCTTTATTTTCCAGGTGGGTGAGAGCTGTGTGGAGTGCTGTGGAAACAGCATCACTGGTTGACCGGTTGGGCCGATATGCAAACTGGAAGGGGTCCAGGGAGGGAGGAAGGGCTGTCTTGATGTGTTTCATGACTAACCGTTCAAAGCACTTCATGATGATGGGTGTGAGTGCTACTGGACGGTAGTCATTGAAGCAGGCGGGGGTGGACTTCTTCGGCACAGGGATGATTGTGGTGGCTTTGAAGCAGGTGGGGACAACAGCCTGGCTCAGTGAGATGTTGAAGATGTCTGTAAACACCTCAGCGAGCTCCTCAGCACAGTCTCTGAGCACACGGCCAGGTATGTTGTCAGGACCAGGAGCTTTGCGTGCGTTGATCTGGCTGAGAGATGTCTTCACGCTGGCTCGGGACAGGGAACATACCTGGTCAGTGGGAGAGGATGTGATGTTTTGTGCAGTGAGTGCTGTTGGAATCTCTGCAGATGTGATGATAAAACTCTGTAATAAGCATGTTGCACTTATGAAAAATACAAATTCAAATACAAAATTATATTTGCAGAGATTCTAAACTTTTTTTCAGCCTTTCAAAAATTTTTTCAGGTTCAGATTATGGCAGGATTCTAATCCCATATATCATCAGTTAATAAATAATAATTATAACAGCAAAGGACAGCAGGGAATGATGCAGGCAGTAAGCATCTATGCACTTTTTGACCCGAAAAGAAAGAGCCACATATCTGGTTCTGACATATGTAATAGAATCCTTCAAGAGCTGTCAAGAACACTGTTGCTGACCACCTGTATTCCAGAGTTATGGCCATTTAGATTCCAGAGGTCAAAAGGTCAAGGTGAGTTTGGGGCTCTCTAACTTGGCTTAGAATAGGAGGAGAGTGTTGGTTCACATGTACATTTACTCAGCTCATCAAGACCTTGTAGATGCCTCAGTTTAGGCTGTGCCCCCAAAAATGGCAGAGATGGTATTTTCATGTCAGGGTCATCATCTGAAACAGGGAGCTGCATGTCTCTTGGGGTAAAGTTAGTTCATCCTCCAACAACACTTTTTCAGTGTCACTCTGCTTCATCTCCAGAATAATAGTGTAAAGTCAATGAATAATGTGTAATTACTGTATATACTTCCTGTATCTATAAGTACTGTATACTGTATGTATGGATTAGGTACATTCTGTGCAAGTATAAGGTACTGAATATTTGAATAATAATGATTTAATACCAATAAGAAAAGTACCTTTATGTTATTTTAGTCATATGAATCTGACAAGAAACACACAAACACATGCAAATCAATGTGCTTTATTAATGAAAGCACTGCATCAAATATCATTTAAACGTGCAGAAATAGTTCCTGCTTGCTCTGAAAAGGTGTCAGAAATCAAATGATAGAATGTCATGGCTCATATGTGTATCTACATCAGACATTAGTTTAGCAGTGTCCATTACATGTCCTCCTCATCAGACTCCGGGCTACTGAACCCACGGTCATCCATGTCCTCAAAGTCCTCTGGTGGCTCGCATCTGCAGTCACCATCAATAGCAGCTGCACCTCTGTGTGCATTTGCTGCTTGTTCCTCTCGATGCTTAAGTGAATGCCACCTCCGATTAAGGACACCATTGAATCCACGAACAGCATCCTCTGTCAGGTCCCCCAGATCCCTAGGAAAACAAAATAGTGATACATCACACAAGATGAAAGTGCTTGGGCACGTTAACTAATGTGTTCATAAATAGAAATGAGTGAACTATATTTTTATATCTAGAATATATTTCACTCATTCATTAAATACAAACACCTAATGTTTGCAAATCACAATTCATAATACAGTCATTATGACCCATTGATAGTTGTGATGCTTTCCAAAGTCTGTCCTTTGAGCCACTCCACTTGTTGCACTTCCTTGAGGAGGGACTGGAGCTGCTGAGACATCTCCTTCACCAGGATCATTTGCTCCTCCTCCAACGCTTCAGCAGCATTACCTGGTCAAAGACGGACCTCTCCAACCTGAAGGTGTTGCCTTTACAATAAAAATGTTTATTTTTATCATTATAGACATTAAAAATAAAATAGGGAGTTGGTGTATACCAGTTATACCTTCTCCTGGTCTCTCCCAAGGCAGGATGTAGCCTTCTGTCAGACTACAAGCGAAGTCCACATCAACTGGATCAACGGTCAGTAGGGTGTTGTACTGTAAGACCTTTTCATGCAGCTTCTTCTTCAGCTCTGTTATTGTCTTTCTTTTGGTTTGTCTTGCCTGCCTGCTATCTGAAAACACAAAGACACATGTGCCATATTTCTTTCTTTGTTTAAATAACTAGGTATGCCAGCACACCATGGTGGCCATGTAGGCTTTGCTTTTTAAGCAGGTTACAGTGAGGCTCTCAGTGTCAGCTCTCAGGTCTTCATACACCCTGGAGAGTAGACTCTCTCTAAATGGGTCAAACAAAACAACTAGACAAGAACTACAATCAATGACAGTCTCATTTACTTCATATAGATGTGAAGTATTGTACGTTTCACCCAGAACTGCTGCTTGACATGGGAAACCCACTGCTGTATGGTCTCCTCACCAAGACTGTGTTCAGCCTTTATGTTGCAGAGGGCAGCAGTTTCCAGTTTTGCTCTTTTCTCTGTGATCTTGAAAAACACACAGGAAATATTGAAATAATAATAATAAATAAAACACCCAATTATTGAATACAAATACAACTAGCCCTTACCTTGACATATCTGTGGGCCAACACTTGATGAAGGTCATCTCTCTTCGTCTGTTCCGTTAACTCTTCCTAATAAAAATAAAACACGCCACCACGAGGCAAAACATGAGACTTCATATCAGAAAGGCCCTGAAATACTGCTACACTTGGAATTCTAGTAGAGTGTAGAGTTATACCAACCTGCTTTAGTCATGGAGAAGACTGAAGCGAGGCGTCTGTTGATGCTGCTGCAACAGCCGGACTCTGGGACAAAGTGACGTCAGCAGATGTCGGGTTGTCCTCTGAGTCTCTGAAGCAACATGCGGCTCAGCTGGAAAACAGCTTCTGATGGAGCTCTGATAGTCTGACTTCATCTCTGAGAGGAAGAAGAGGGAGAAGCCGCTGCGCAGCGCGCGGACTCTCTCCAGCAGCAAAGTGCAGAGATCATCAGAGCTCCACATGAGCTGAACATGAAGAGACACAGTCCGCTAGCAGCTCCTTCACTGTCGGCCTGCAGCGCTGCTCCCACACTCATCTGGACTCTTTCATCCACACACAGAAAACACGAGCGGAACATTCAGCCTGCAGAGGAGCTGCCTTGGATTGAGTCTCCGCGGTTCTCATGGTGTGTTCAAGGACCGCCTCCTATGGCGCCAAATCGGGGTCATAAGTTTTGTTCACCTGAAAAAATAAAATTCATTCAAACACTAAAATTTGAAACTGAACATTTATGTTTTGATGTTGATTTTTTTCAGTTCAAAATTCTTTTTGAATCAACTTTGAAATTCTTTTGAATAAGGTTCAATCAGGTTTCATTTCAATAATTATTTTCATATTTACCAACAACAACAAGAGTATCCACGTCAAGTTCGTTTGATTACCAATTAAACAGACACTCAGAAAAACTGGTAAATGGAATAAAACCTGCATAAAACGCAGAAAGCTGCCGACCAGAGCCTGTTAGCATCACGTTAGCATCACGTTAGCAAACGTAGCCTGGTGAAAGCTGACAGCGTCTTCTCCTACTGGCAAAACATTCAGCTCAACAAGTAACTGAACGCTGAGTAAACTGGCTACGCAGTGATGAAACATACTAATAATAAAAAACTCATACATGATCAGCCTACCTGTCTGGAAGTACTGTGGCCACCGCAGCGTAGCATGTAGCCGCTTCTGCTCGGCCAGTCGTCGCCAGGTGAAGTCGTACCGATAACCACTCTTGTCTCACATCTTTCTGCATCAAGACATTTTCTGGTTGTGGCTTTTCCGACTCACTGGTAATTTCTCTGCCATATTGCGCCGTATTCGGTGTTTTCACCAGTTGAGTCTCGCTGTAACTCAGCACTGACGCTCATTACTTCTCTGGTCCACGGTTTGAGGAGCCGCGGACACTTCAAGCTCTCTCTCCGTGGATGCAGCGGGCCAGCTGGATGTCTTTGGGCGTGATGGTGAGCCTCATGGCGTGGATGGCGCACAGGTTGGTGTCCTCGAACAGGCCGACCAGGTGCTGGCCTCCTGCAGAGCCATGACAGCGGAGCTCTGGAAGTAGTCAGCTCCATGTTTGATTATTCTAGATGCTTTAAGGCTGTGAACCCCTCACTGCACACTTTAAACTCCGTTCTCTCTGTTTAAACACTGTCAGAGTTCAAACCTTCGTAGGAAATAAGTCCAGTATTACAGAATGAAACCAAAGATCAAACCTGTTTTCAGCAGCATTCTGCATTCTGGAGATGGACTGACACTGGTCTACGGACTATCCGGACCAGAACTCAATGAGCTGTAAGAGAAAAACAAGGTGAGAGGTGAACTGGTTATAGGAGGGACCACTGTAATGCAAACATGTGATTTGCTGATTCTGGTGTTTTTAGGTTTTGATTTAAATTCCACAAAATCATTTATTTGCATTCAATTATTTTTGATTGTAACCATATATAATTCATACTTCTGTCTGTGTTCTAAGAGTCTTAAAAATATGTGGTTTCCTTTATTTACAGTGTGCATGTGTGAAGTATACAAGGTTATTTACGCAATGACATGATACAGACCATGTATGTATTTGATTATATAAGCTTACACTTAGAGAAAAACACATCTATAACTCTTATAGAGAGTTAGGGAGGAACTCTCTGATGCGGTGAAGGCCGAAGCACTAGGAGGTACGGATGTAACATAATTCATCCAACATAGAAGGGGCAAAGTATTTCATAGTCATAAATATGTTAGACCAATTATGATAATTAGTAGGTGGAGATAAAGGGGCAACATGTCCCAATATGGGAATACCTACGAGGGTCTTGAAGAACTGTTTATCTATTATGCAAATGTACCTCAACTTTCAATAAAACAAGCCTGTGTCCAGGGGAGGGGCAGAACACTTATGGACGGGAGTGAAGCAGACTGAAAGGCCTGTGTTCACTAGGTGTTCTCCCTTTTGCAAAAGGTGAAACTACAAAACCCAGGGTATTTTCTTTCACTCAATGTTCTGAATACAGGAGACGGAATCTGACAATCCGGGGTGACCAGGGAAGGTCACGACACATGTCATGTGACTTATGAACGTACAGTTTGTGCATATATATAAACAGTTTGATTTCCAGGTTGATGCAGCAACAGCTGCTGCTCTGACACCATTGTTCATGTCTTCCTCTCTCTGCACTGTGAACACACACACCTGAATGCTGCAGAGCATCTTCTTCTTTCCTGCTAAATAAATAATGGCCCTGTGGTCTGGTGGTGTCGGTTCACCTTGGACAGCGATGGACAGGAGGACAGGAAGGTCCTCTGCTCTCAGCTGGGACCTGTGTGTGTCTGGGTGCACACACACCTGCAGTCTGCCCACAGTTACTGACGTAGCCACTCCGTCACACCCCAGCTGACACATGACCGCACCAGGTGGCTGCTGCTATGACAGATGGTGGTTGTCAGCATTCCTCGTTAGTATAGTGGATAGTATCTCCGCCTGTCACGCGGAAGACCGGGGTTCGATTCCCTGACGGGGAGAAAGACTTTTACCACCAGATAGGATGATACTGACCCTGTACATTGCTGCTGCAATAGAAAACATTTCCCAGTTTGGGATAAATAAAGTATTTGTTCTGTTCTGTTCTGTTCGTCTTGTGTCTTGTGAGCTTTAGATTATATTATTTCTTGGGCTCTATGCTCTAAGTGTCTTAAAAATATATGATTTCCTTTATTTACAGTCGTGCCATGTGACTTTACTTATGCAACATGTATGATAATGTTCTGTCTCCTCTCGTTTACAGACTGTCTGGAGGACACACAGAGTGGACATGGGTCACAGAGTGCTGCTGCTGTTTGTGTCTCTGCAGCATGGGCAGCTGCTCCTGCTCCACTCGTCACCGGCTGATTGTTCACACCTGTGATCAGTCATCAGCCAATCCTGCTGCAGCTTCCATCTAGTATATGTGTCCAATGGAAGCTGAGCAACATGTCAGCCACACACATAGAAACACTACACATAGTTTGTCATATAAATAACATGGATTGAATCATGTTGTACAGTCAATGGAAACAAAAAGCACTGAGAGTGGTGCTGGTAGTGCAGCAGTGGATGGAGGCTGAAGTGCTGCCACCTAGTGTCAATATTTGGTATTAACTCTGACTACATATTCCACCTTTAACTCTCTGCCATATATACTGTGCCATGTGTGAAGTGATAATAAAATGTGAATGTGAATTTATTGTAAAGAACTTTACTTATTATCCCTGTTATAAGTGAGCAGTGTGTGTGTGTGTTTGATGGAGTGTGTAATGTCTGCTCAGTGTTACTGATGCTGCTGTGTGTGATCTGAAAACTGATCAAACTGTGATGTGTCTGATGCTGACAGAAGAATCAGAGGTCAGACAGTCGGATCCTCCTCTGTGACACCTTTAACATCATATCAGAAATCTCTGTCTGCTTCTGGTACATGCAGCTGATCACCAGCAGGGGGCTCACTGCTTTGCTGTCACTCAGTGTAACAATGGAACTGTTAGAATGATGGTGCGGCTCACACAGGTGTGTGTGGTTGAGGTTAATCAGTGCAACAATGTCAGCTTCTCTCTACAGACTGTGAGAGAAACAGTCTGACTGAAGACAGGAGGAGGCAGAAATGTCACTGTGTGGATGTCAGCTGCCAGAAAACACCACAGAAGAAGAAGAAGAGGCAGAGGAAGAAGAAGAACAGAGAGGGGAAAGTGTTTGTGGTGACAGTGGATTGGAGTAAAGCTCAGCTGCTACAACAGAACAGTTTCTGAACACATGTGTAGCCACCAAAACTACACCTGGTACAACAAAGGATCACAGTGAGTGGAGGACCAAGGCTGGAACCAGAGGACCAGAGCTGAGCTCTGGAGGCCAGAGAAGTCCTCCTGATTGAAGCTGAAATGAAACAGTCAAGATGTGAGTGAAGTCCAGACTTTCTGCTTTAATTCAAGTGTTTGGACAAAAGTGTGGCATTAACCATTCGGGAGCTGTAGACATTTTCATACACACACATTTCTGCTGGCTCATATATAATGGAACAAAGGGCTGACAAGCAGCTGCATGTCCAGGTGAGTCCTGTTCCTGGTTCCTCCATGACTAATCCAGCAGATCAAAGTCCTGGAGGTGGTTCTGAGTGCTACATTTACATTTGGTAGCTGTTCACTGGAGCTCTGAACCCTTCATCAGGTGTGCCGTGTGGAATGATCCCATCACACTTCATCGGTATGAAGCGTGTTATTGAGTTATGGTAAATACTTACATCTATGCCAGCCACTTGTGTGGCAACATGTCGTCCCAATCTTATATTCATGCAGCCACATTGTGTTCTATATACAGCTATACCTTCTTACACTGCAAAAAAGGAATTTCAGGAAAGTAAAAAAAGCCTTGTATCAAGGAAATGAGTCTTAATGTTTGTCCAGAAAGAATATTAATCTCATCAAGCTTGTTCTACATTAGATTTTATATCTCATTTTAGGAAGGTATGGTAAGTTTTTCTTGATATTTCAGCTAATTTTGAGGTAAAAAGAACCAGAAACAGATGAAAACATGTTTTATAATAAATCCCAGTGGAGCAACAAGACTTATTATAAGAGTAAGACCATTCACACAACTCCTCAATTTAAGAAAAAAGAAGAACAAGAACAATGAACTTTTTATTATTATCATAGCAGACAGTATTATGCTGCTGCAGCTCAAAACAATATATAATATAACGACCAGTTAATTACATAGATGTTGCTCACGAGTCCAAACTCAGGTAAATCACTGGAATTAACAGCAGTTACAAGTAATGTCTTCTCCGTACATATTTATTACCATTTAGATGAATCCATTCAACAGACACTGCATTGTTTGTGTCATCATTTCCGAGGAAAGCCCTTGTTTTTCTTTCAAATATGACATGCTGCGTATTTCTGAAGTTGGTCCCGATGCACACTCATTGAAAAACATTGGGTGTTCAGGATGACTTACATTTTGACAACACTCATACATTTGATTATGCCTTACTAAAGACCTTTGCAGCCCACTGTTTGAAAAAACAATGTATTGATTCAAACCTCATGCACATGTGACGGACCATCGGTCCCAGGAGTTCTATCTGCGATGGAGCATGAATCAGATATAAATATTGTTATCAGGGAAAAGACATTTCAGATGTTTTAAATGCTGTTCAGTCTCTTTAACCTGCTAATTGTCTGTAGACCAATGACAGGAGCAAACACCATCTGAACACTTTCTATGAGGTCAAGGATGAATTTGTAGTACTCAGTATCTTTAGCTGTATCAATAATAAATGAACAGTCATTTGGCCTGAGGATTGCTTCAGTTTACTGTCACTTGAAGCTAATGTGCTGTAAGCTATAGGGCTTGGTTTGTCTCTGACATCAAGCGGAGAGTAGGGAAATCCAGTTAATGCAGTATTGAGGGCATCCAAGTCTAGTTGACCTAAAAGAACTGAATGTTTAACACACACTTTATTTCTAATGGAGCAATGCCTTCAAGAATTACATGCATCATATCCTGAGGTGTTTGTTCAATCAAGTTAAAGGCTGGAAATTCTACCAGCTTGCTCTTCCTGTTGATGCCAAATGTAGTCTTTAAACTGTTCCTAAGATCCTCTGTATTTGCTTCTCAATGTCACTGCACTGCCGAACATGTCTTTCTAGTGTCCTTAGTTCAAAGTTGTCTTGGTCAAAATACATTTGCGTGTCCTTAAATGAACATTCACACTGCCGGCACTTACTCTAGGCTGAACCAACAGCCTCTTTAAATCCACAAAGCTCATGTTGTGCTAAGGTGTCTCCACATATCGACACTAATGCTCCAGATATTTCACGTTCACCAGCTGCAGTCTGAATATTAACACCATCATATAGCATTTTCAAGTCCTCATACAACCTGCCCAAAATTCCATCCACTCCACAATCAGACAACTCACTCTTCTTTGCAACAGCCAGTAGACGGATTGCAGCAGGTTTTGATCCATATTTTGGATGAATGTTTCCTAATGTGTAATAAAACATCAGCAACTTATTCTGGGGAGCATGAGATCCAAGTGCATTGCAGATTTCAAATAATGATCTGTAAAGCAGAAGGTGGGGCTGAAAATAAAGGCTGTGATTTCATGAGCTCTCCATCTATGATGTCATAGAGAGAGCCACGTCTGTATTTTTGTGGCTCATCTATCAGTTGTAACACTTTTGGATGGGACAATAACTGTTCTGAACTTGTAATCAGAGGTATGTAATGAAAACATTCAGGAACTGTGGCAAGAACCCTTTTTGTCCCTTTTTTCTGCAGCAGGCGGTATAGCCAACAGAAAGCTCCTCTGACTCCACACACTTGACATTGTTCTTAATCACATTGTCCTGCCTGTATGCTGTCCAAACAGATGTGAATGGATCCTCAATCCGGTCCAATACTGCCAACGCTTCCTTTTCAAGTTCACTTCCCTGATGTTGAAATACAGTTTGTAGCTGACTCCTCAGACTAGTCACCAACAGAGCTTGATATTGCTGCATTGCTGCCAAGACATCATTCACACCTCTGCAGAACAGACAAGAAATAAGAGCAAATTAAATACAAACAGTCCATGTTTTTAATTTATTAGCATGCAATCTCTATTACAAAGTGTATTATATTAACATCCAAACAATGATGCTATTTAACTCATTATTAAGGCATTCAAAGTACATTCAAATCCTAATTAGATAGCAGAGAGCAAATACAAGGAATTATTAAACATCACATCTCATAGAGAAATATGCTGCAGCTCATTGACTAATAGGGTCACTGTAAATGTATTTTTTATTTTCAATATATATACACAATATTTGAAACACAATGTTTTCAATTGCAGGCATCAGCCCAGATGTGCACCATTCAGTGAGAGTTAGGCTTGTCCTTGACATGCAGATAATCAACAGAGCCACAAATCAAAACAGATGTAATAATGTTGTATGTAGACAGACCTGTGAAAGATGGTGCTTTCTCTTGCAGTCAACATAACAGCAGTAGCTTGTCTGGTCAGACGGTTACACCTGATGTCCTCCTTAAAAAGAAAATCACTGTTCCTCCACACAAAACATGATGCTGTTATTAAACTGGACAGGACTCACCTCTGACTGACTTGATGCAGAGAGTCTACAGGAAGACATGACCCCGTTTCCAGCACTGCTTCATCCGTTCGCTCACTGGTTTCCCCCGTCGCTCAGCTGGACTGTATGCCCACACGGTTCTGTTCACCTGATGAAGCTGCTGTTGTCTTCTCTCCCTGTGAATGGTTGCTGCCATGTTCAAGGTGTTCGCGGTGGTTTCTTCGAATGTGACCATAGTGAGTTGTAGACTCCATATTCTTTGGTGCATCCATCAATTCCACAAACAAAGTCCGGACTACGACTATGAGCAGTATTTATATGACTCAATGAAGACTTGAGAGTGAGAGCTACAAACACAAAGCAGATAACACAGCGCCAAATCATTCCCTGTTTTTACCCTTAGCTAGCAGCTAGCTGCCTGCTCTGCATGAAGCCGACCTGCTGACACGTCATGATGAAGGTACGTACCACAATTCCATGTCTTATAACAACAGAAACCACTTACTATTTATCAATTATCCAGATATGCCGATATATTATGAAGCAATATGACCTTATTTACGTGAATATAGTTTGTAAAAATGCAAATTAAACGTATTTAGGCTTAGTGCCCCTCCCCGCTCCCTCTTGGAATATGGTACATTCCACCCTGTCGCGCGTTACATTTAAGTCATAAGTCACAGAGAGCAGGACTCCACCTGCGCTTTTTGTGATTTTTGCATTTCTCTCTCTCTCTCCCAGTCACCGTCTATGTCATTCGCCCATGTGTTTTTTGCAAATTATGCGAAAACCGTACGTCGAATTGGGAAAAATAGCACAGGTGTCCCGATATAGCCGGACGTCCTGTAAAAGTTTCAGGTCGCTCACGTCAAAGCTGTGGGGCTAGTTACGCGCCAAATTGTGTCTGGAAGAAGGAGAATAATAAAGAAGTATGAGCAATAACAATAGTGGAACAATGCACTAGAACAGTGCGACACGGCTCTAGTGCATTGGCCCACTAATGAAAAACAAACAGCTGAATGACAAGAGCAGTATGAAGTCATGACCTTAAAGAATAGTCTGTGAATACACCATATGAAAGGTCAGAGGCTGGAATAAAACCATAAGACTATAAAAAACACAGACTGTGTGATTTGAATGTGGAAAAGTAGTAGTAGTAGTTTAGTAGTATATAGTTTGTATGCCTCTGTGTGTCAGCTTGTCACCATGGTAACAGCCCTGGCTGCCTAATTAAGCCCTAATTAAGACACCTGTGTGACACCTGGCATCAGATCTGATCTGCAGATTTGACAACAATGTATCATCAGCCAAATAATACCGTGTACTGTAACTTTAATTAGGCTAAACTATAGAAACATCAAGTCAGTCTTTACACATGCTGTCCTAACGGACACACCATGTTTGCTTCTTCTTTTTATAATCATCAAAGTAATAACCTGAAGTGTCTTAAACATTTTACAAATACATGCACTAAATTGTGATGATTAAACTAAAGAAATGATGCTGTTATTCTATATGACCAGCAGGTGGCAGAAGAGACTCAGAAACAAGCAGCCTATAGGCCGACTAGCTTGGCTGCTGACAGTTGGCATGGAGGGAGCCTCTCCATAGGATCCTTTACTTACCTTTGAATCTTGTGCCTGACTTTGTATCAACGTGACATCATTATCTTATTAGTTTGATTGCTGCAAAGCAATATATGGTAACACTGGACTCGTTTTATATCTAATAGTCTGAATTATTGTGGGCAGCAGTGGCGCAGCGGTATAGCAGGGTTGTCCTGTAACCAGAAGGTTGGTGGTTCGATCCCAACTCCTCCCTAGTCACTGTTGTGTGTCCTTGGGCAAGACACTTACCTGCATAGCCTCCAGTGTACTCACTGGTGTATGGCGCTCTTTGCTGGGCTGCCTTGAGCAATTTCCCCATTGTGGGACTAATAAAGGTTTCAATTATTATTATTATTATTGGTGTGAGTGTGTCAGACTATTAATAATTTCACCAGCATCCTTCCACGATTAATTCCTGGTGGACAACATCCATCTATCCATCATCTGAACCTGCTTCGTCAGGGTCACTGGGGGCTGGAGCCTATCCCTGTATCCATAGGTGAGGTGCTCATGTACACTGGACTGGTTAGAAAACAAAGATGTTTAAATACAAACGTAAGTTTGTCCAAATCTGACATAATATGCCTACTGGGTGTATTGTGTATATGCAGCTTATGTATATAATGTACAACATTTATACAACAAATAGAAACAAATACATAAATACAGTCACAAAAATGTCTTTATTTAGTGTGACATATTGCACAAGTCACAGCTCCAAGGGGACAGAGGAAAAACAGCTACACCCAAATTCTCTGTTGCTGCTCTGCTCTCTGCTTGCTCTTCTCCTGTCCTGTGTTTTATGCTATGATATATAAGCATAGCATAATTGAGCATAGTTTCAATGAGCAGGTTTTCAGAGTTATGATACATGATATGCTCTCTGTATCTTCCCTGTAAGGACCCATACATTATTCTAACAAATGCTGCTGGCCTCAGGCACCTCTGCTTTTTCAAAATACAGTGTTTAACTATTCCAAACCATCTCTCCATGTGGCAGTTTGTGTCTCTGGTTTTGGTTGTGATTTGTTGTTTGGTCACATGCATCCCTTTTCACATGTCTCAACATGAGACCACTCCAAAGGGGAAATATGCCAAGGCAGTTGTCAAAGAGAACATCAAGGACGGCAGGACAGAAGTAGGGAATGTCTTCAGGAAGTGAGGTCTCTGAATCCTCTTCCATTTCTGTCTGTACTTCCTCCAAGATGCTCTTAAACACATGTGTAAAGGGAGATCCTCCAACAATGGTGTTGACATTTCTTCTTTGTTTGTCATCTTCCAGAGCTAGGGGTGTGTCAGCATTTCCTGTTTGTTCCATGTCTGGAATGATGTTTGTTTTAATCAAGTCATGCAATGTCTCAAGATGTTTCTGGACACAACTGCTCTTGTGTTTGGCTTTTAACACACGGCAGAGAGAACGGAAGATGGTGAGTGCTGCAGCCATTTAAGTACTGTTTTGCAACCTAGCAAATGCAATTGTGGCAAAACTTTTCAAGTTCTTATCTGCAGTTTTTTTTCCCAATTGCCTTACTGACAGCTTTAATCACATGTGCAGAGCATATGCACAAGACTGTGAATGTTTGTATGTCCTTCTCTGTCTTCCATTCAGAACACATTGCAAAAGCTCTGTCTAAATAGCTGTCAATGCTCTCCCCATTGAATGATAACAGCACACTCTGCAGTAGTGCCCAACTGTTATCTGTTTCAACCTGTTTTACGTTCAGGGTTGTGTATTGTGATACTTTTCTGAGTGTATTGTGATACTTTTCACTCCATCCTACTGTAGCCAGAAAGTAGGACGGAGTGTTCATTGGTCATCATTTCACAGACTGGGAGGGGGGTGCATTTTGACCACATCCTGGAAGGGTTACGGCATAGTATAGCAGTCGTTTACTTTGATTAGGGACCTTAGATACCACATTCCCTGTAGCATCTAGATATACAGCCACATTTTTTTCCCGCATGAGGATGCTTACTCCAGTCTCTGTGTACATATGTACTCCAAATGGATCAACCTGGTAATGCTGTATATATCCAGGCACCTTGTGAAACTTAAAATCACATTCCTTCATGAGAGACTGGGTGAGATACATCTCCATTAAAACATCCTCATGAAGTCTTTCTCTTTTTCCAGCCTCATAATGTGTATTTTTAAGCACATTTTGTTCAGGCTGTGGGTCATGTTTCCTGTTGATGAAGATTCTCAGTCATCCAGGTCATCATACGTAGAGAAGATTGAAGCAAGGCGTCTGGACTTGTAGAGTTTTCGTGAAGACGTTTCGCTGCTCATCCAAGCAGCTTCATCAGTTCTACCTGTTGGTGGGAAACATGGTTTATATGTGATGGAGGACCTCAGTGGGTGGGTCTGGGTAAAACTTAAAAAAAACAATAGCACTAAATGTTTCCATAGTTACCTGTGATGTTCTGGCTGCCTGGGCCAGGTGTGTCTAACGACTGGCTAACGACTGTGAGACTGCCGGAGGGGGACTGGTGACAGCCCTTTGTTCTTGCTGTGAGTATGTGCAAACTTCCTGGAATGGATGAAATCACTGCATTGTATGTGGTAGAAAGATGATGTCTGAGGCCACCACCTCCGTTTTTCCAGCAGGTCTGTAACCACATATAAACCATGTTTCCCCACCAAACAGTATAACAGTATTTCTCACTAAATAAACATACAAGTTTATACAGACTTGGACATTGCACCAAAATAAACCCAATAATATTTCATTCTTTCATCAAACATTACATTTAACACTGAACAAATAATGCAGCTCTATCTTATAATCACACATCAACACATCAGGAGACTTATACATTCAATTGGAGCGACGTAAGTGTCCTATATACATATACTTGATACAAATTACAGCGGAGCATTTCAGCGCGATAATTACTCGAAGTAGCGCGAGATTACCCACAGCTCGGCTATACCACTACTACCTTCCAATTAGCTGCATCGTTAGCTTCTACAAACTATTTTTAAAGTTACTCAAAGTTACCCAAATCATTATGAAATCACTGTCAGCGAATACAGAATCAATACGAAGCTTAAGGCTTTCATTCGTGACCATTTTTAACCAAACACTGACCTGAGAATAATAGAATGTTAGCAAAAGAAACACTGTAGCACTCGCTTCGTTCTCCGGGTTGCTTCTAACAGGAAACAGGAAGTTGGTCCGCAGTAGACAACTGAGGAGTGACAATGACAATGCCAAAGGTTCCACTTACCATTATAACACTTAATTCACTCATATTCGCACAGGCATACCTTTTATAAATGCAAAATAATGATCTTATTACTTATTAAAGTATTACAGCACTGTTAAAGTATCAACAAAATCAAGTTTTTACCTGCTTTTTGATTCTCAAAATACCAAATGTGGTTGCACATATTTGGGTGCACCACACAAGGACTGTAGCAGCATGGCTGACAATGTATGACCCAGATTTGGCTCCATATTGCAGCAGGACAAGGCGCAATGTTTGGCATTGGCACGTGCCAGCAAGGGGGATTAGCTCAAATGGTAGAGCACTCACTTAGCATCAAAGAGCTGCTGGAACACTGACAGCTAATTTAGTTGATGACAACATGTGAATGTCTGTGACCATGGCTGATCCACAGCTGATTGAGGACACTGCTGAACACAGCTTCTAAACAGTCGTTACACAACTAGCTTAACATATTACCCTCATCTCATACACCACAATACTCAATACTGATCATGAATGTCACCTCGGTCTAAAGACTTGTTGAGACAGCATGTGTTGACACAGATTTCAAGATGAGGCACAGAGGGATTTACAGCTGTATCATTCTGCACCGGATGAAGCACATGGTCTGAACCAGGTTGTGTCCTGTGTGTCAGAGAAAGGCTGAAACCCTGCAGCACCTGTTTCTGACTGCTCTGACCACGCTGCCTTCTTCTCCAGTCTGCTCTCCAGTGATGTTGCTCCTTCTTCTTCCCCTCTGATTGAGCGCTGTGCTGCAGCCATTGCAACACCTATCGCACCTCAGAGTGATCCAGCAGTGCCTCATGTTCAGCAGCATACAGTGAGCAGCTTTAATCTCTGGATTGACAGACTTTATCTGCGCAATAACTTGCAGAACAGAAAGTCTTCCAAAATATCGCCTTTCCAGGGATAGCACACCAAAACTATAAACTGAGCAGCACTGGAGATGCTCTGCTCTGTCGATTCATCCAACTGAAAGGAACATTTCATTTTTTTTCTAGCTCTCAGGACGAGAGCTGCTTCAACAGGTATCCACCCTGAAGGACGGCGCCACAGGAAGTTAAAAAGCACTTCTGGTGGGACTCAAAACCGACAACCTTTGAATCACTTCTCCTGTGTTTAACTAGAAGTCCAATGCGCTATCCATTGTGCACCAAAGCCACAAAGCAGTGGCTTTAAAGTATTTTTTTTTTTTTTTCTTAAAGTCAGCATAACAGAGGTTACAGCATCACTGTGTTTCCCCTCAGGGAAGCTGCTTTTTTTTTACTGCCACCCCTGGATATATGCAGTCCAGTGCAGTGAGGCATGCTCTGTTCTGTACAATGGAGAAACCAAACAACTACTCCAAAAACTGGCCTTCAATGTTTGTCAAAGTTTGTCTTCAAACAAGATGCTTATGTTTAAGGCAAATGCTGTGACAGAAACAAGATCTCCTTCAAAGACTAAGGAGGAAAATTCACTGCACACTGCAAAGGCTGCACTAACTTTGCAGTGCAGCCTTTGCAGTGTGCAGTGCGGCCTTTGCAGTGCACCCTTTGCAGTGCGCAGTGCGGACTTTGCAGTGCGCAGTGCGGACTTTGCAGTGCGCAGTGCGGACTTTGCATAGCTTTACAAAGCTAACAAAGTTCTATTCAGACTCATCCCAATCCAGAGCAGTTTTTACACACCCTTGTTCGGGGTGAAGGGGTGGCCTTCTTACACACACCTCCTCCAGCTCTGCACTGTGTGCCCTGGTGGGGCCTCTGCAGTGCGCAGTGCTGCCTTTGCAGTGCTCAGTGCGGACCAGTGCAGCCTTTGCAGTGTGCAGTGCGGACTTTGCAGTGCGCAGTACGGCCTCTGCAGTGCGCAGTGCGGACTTTGCACTGCGCAGTGCGGACCAGTGCAGCCTTTGCAGTGTGCAGTGCGGACTTTGCAGTGCGGACTTTGCAGTGCGCAGTGCGGACTTTGAGTGCGGACTTTGCAGTGCGCAGTGCGGACTTTGCAGTGCGGACTCTGCAGTGCGGACTCTGCAGTGTGGACTTTGCAGTGCGGACTTTGAACGAAAACTCTACAAGTCCTTGCTTCAATCTTCTCTACGTATGATGACCTGGATGACTGAGAATCTTCATCAACAGGAAACATGACCCACAGCCTGAACAAAAATGTGCTTAAAAAAACACATTATGAGGCTGGAAAAATGAATACTTGGATTACTCACACATTGAGTTGTGTAGCATGTATATGATCTCTACAAATCTGGAAGTATTGAGTTGGACTAGTGGCTCAGAAGTGTAGGAGCAGCTCTGGGAGTGAGTCAAATAGAGACAGGGAGATGAAGATTTGCTGAAGTACCATATATATTTAACCCTCCTGTTGTCCTCATATCCTCTATACACCCCGTGTCCTCCCGGTCAAAATGACCCGTCTTCACTAAATCCACAATAATATAAGCAGTTTATTCGATTTTTAAACACCAAATTTTATTTTGCTTGAAGAAACATTAACCACAAAACATGTAAATACTTGAGTTTTCCCTTTTCACCTGCATTTCTATAGTTTTAGAAACAAAACAAATATTCAAAAAGGAATATCGAATGCCTCTTAATTCATCGCAATGAGTTAGATTCTTCTGATTTTTTTTGCCAGTGAACAATGTAAGAAAATATACAATCCAAAAAACAATATAACCCAACTAAACAACAATAATTCAACTAATTAGCACATGTAGGGCAGTATGCAAATGCACAGCTCTTGCAGATATATTTCTTACACCTACTGCACACAGTATGTGTTTTACAGTCCTTCTTTGGCGGGCAGAACTGACATCTCTTTCTTTTACTTGCCCCGGCTGGGGCAGTGGCTGTGGCAGCTGGATCCTCAGGTTGATCAGGGGTTCCTGCACTCTGTATAGCTTTGACAACTGCTGCAGAGGCTTCTGTGCGGGGGAAATGCTTCCTCCTTTCAATAAGTGGTGTTACAAGTGCCTTTCCTAACTGCTCCAGGAACACCCTCCTCTTGTTCTGCTTACGAGGCATCCAGGTTGGGTTGATCTCTCTCCAAATCACAAAGGCATTGTAAGAGGAAACATCAATGATGTTGTGGAAGATGACCAGGGGCCAGCGGGCAGTCATCCTTCTGCAGCTGTAGGTTCCAATCACCTTATCTAGATTGTCCACACCCCCTTTGTTACAGTTGTAGTCTAGGATGATGGATGGCTTCCTGTCCTCACGATCACTAATGCCAGCATCTGTGTGTAGTGTGCTCAGAAGTACTACATTCTTATTTTTCTTTGGGATGTAGGACACTAGGGTGGTGGTGGGTGTGAAGGCAAACTTGGATGAGAAGACCTCTCTCTCCTTTGTTGCAAGCAGTGCAGGTGGGAGCTCAGGCTTGTTCTTTCGAACTGTGCCAACCATGGTTATCTTCCTCTTCAGGAGCTGCTGTCCGAGTTCATAAGAGGTGAAAAAATTGTCACATGTCACATTGTGACCCCTCAGTCCCTCTGTCACATCAAGCACTACTCTCATCCCCTGGTTCTTCTCTGGACCTCCACTGGTCAGCTTCCCAGTGTAGACTTGCATCTTCCAAGCGTAGCTTGATTTGGCATCGCAAGCCACCCATGACTTGATCCCATATTTTGCTGGCTTGCTGGGCATATACTGGCGGAAAGGACAACGACCTTTGGACAGAGATTAGCATCAATAATTTGTATCTGAGTCACAGAAAACAGTCATATAATTCAATAGTGAAAATCACTTTTATTAGAAATATGAAAATAAATTACCTCTAAATGGAACCAGTTGCTCATCCACTGTTACATCAGGCCCTGGGTTGTAGAGGTAGGGCAGCCGCTCCACCCACTTATCCCAGACCTCTCTTATGGCTGCAAGTTTGTCTGTCACACGTCTCGCTGGTCTTGACTCGCGGTTATCAAAACGTAGCAGTCTTGAATAGGTGTGAAAGAGTTTGAGTGGCATTGTAGCTCGGAAAATTGGCCTTCCACTCTCTGCATCCCATAGACTGGCTGCAGCCTCACCTCGGGACCTGTAAACACCTGCTAAGATGAGCAGCCCTAAGTAGGCCCGCAGATCAGTCTCATCCATCTTTTTCCAGCTGTCTCCATTTTTGCGAAAACCCTCCAGATTTGTCATCTCCAGGATTATTTTTTCTATTGCTGGTGTGATGAACAGGTAGAATGTAGAGACAATGTCATGGGCATGAGAAACAGCATATCTTGTGGGTCCTGGGGTCATCTTTATGACATTTTGTTCTGCCTCCCTGCCATGTTGGTCATATGCTTCCGAGAACCATGTTATTTTGCTGTTTTTTGAAAGGAAAGTCTCTCTTTCAGCTTCAGCATTTTCTTCTTCTTCTGAAGATGATTCATCATGCTCTGGGTTGTATTCCTCCCCATCTTCTTCTTCTGATACCACTTCCTCCTCTGAATCAGAGTTGTCTTGCTGGACATCTGAAAAAATCAGCTCCAGAGCCTTTTGGACGTTATAACGTGCACTCATGGCTTCAGCACAGAGAGATATGGGGGTAATGTCATCTGCAGCACCTTTATAACTTCTGGAAATCCACAGATCAAAGGCACTGTCCACGAGAACTCTTGTCTTATTTACGTCTGCTACTGATTGTTTACGTCTGCTACTGATTGATCTGAGGCAGAACTAAAACATTCTCACATTCTGTTGTGTGTAAATAACTCTGTGACTGTGATTTTAGTTGAATTTCACTGTTGGGTCATTTTGACCCGAAGACCACCTTTGTACCTTTTTTTGTACAGCATACATGATAGTGTGAACAAAGGCATCAATTCACTTTTTTTAAAGTTTGGGTCAATCTAGGAAAAGTCATAAAATTTCAAGTACAAAAATTATCATTAAGGTCATTTTTTGGGGTTTTTAAACACAGTAGCGGGTCATTTTGACCCGAGGACAACAGGAGGGTTAAATGACACAGACAAAAGACAAACAGTTAACAAAACCCCACTATTATAAATGGCCGTTCATATCCATCATGATCATACTGCAGTTCAATAATAAACACTGTTTCAATTGTCCATGCTTGTAAACACACTGGTGGCCCTGATGCTAGGTGCACAGGAAACAAACAGGAAGGAAAATCCCAAAAAATAATTGAAGTCAAACGTGTGTAGGCAATGGGGGGGGGGATCTGGGCTAGATCCAGACACTGAGCTGAATCGAAGCTGAATTTATTTTATCAGTGTTATGACCCGCTCGTTCTGATCACAATAATAGTCGGACACATGCTATTAAATTAAATAAAGCAATTCATTTATTTGACCAAAGCAAAACAACCAAAACGAACACTGAGACGGCCGAGCACACAGGAGGCAGGTGGTGAATGCAGGAGAAGAGAAGAGACTGCAGTGCAGGATCAGGTGGAGCTAAATACTTCATTCAGAACACTGGCCAGGGGTTCTGCCTCTGCAATCAACACAGCTCCACCCTGATGGAACCCTGCAACCAGAGTGGAACAAACACAACAAGCACTAGGCCCTGTGGCCGTCACAATCATGAATATATCTTTCCTAACTTATCCTTTGCTGTCTGTAAATGTCTCCACACATAAAGACTTTGGTAGTTGGCTCCTATAGATCGACATTCAGTACATTTAATTTGAAGAGACAACGGTTTCTACAGGAAAATTTTATGTGACATGCTAGACCACGTGGCCTAATGGATAAGGCGTCTGACTTCGGATCAGAAGATTAAGGGTTCGAGTCCTTTCGTGGTTGAGGTTTTATACAGGTATGAAACCTCTTCACCAACCTGTATCTGTAGTTTATCTACAACTCACTTCCACTGCTAGAACCTTTAGTGGGTCTACTACTACACTACTACGCCAGTTTGGAGTCGCCCTCAGAACCTGAGACCATCTTCCTCCTTCTCTTTTCTTTGGCACAGTCACCTGTGAGATTGAGGCTCTGATCCAGGTAACGGTCCTGATAACTGTCTGTCTTGATGGGTTCCCTCAGTGTGCAGGGGGGATGGATGGGAGTCATATTCCCATTATTGCTCCTAAGGATAACCATGCTGACTATTTTTTATTTATTCAACATCTGTCCAGTCAGCAGTCTTCCCCATGATTGTGTCTGCTTTGCAGGTGTTTTGAGTTCATCATCTGATCACAGTGTGACATCATTAGTTTATAATATTGAACTTTTCCACAATATTCTCATTTATGGAGATGCACCTGTACATGGTGGCTGATTACGATAACAAACTGAATGAAGTGCTGTGAAAAAGAGTAAAATATACAAACATGAGACAGTGGGGACGTGATTTTGGATTCAATCGCGTCCATGACTCTCAAGCCTGTAAGGCTGCAGAAAGAGCCTTGGCTCAACGAGTCCACTCGTGCGCTCAGACGCGCATCTAGGCAGGCAGAGAGGAGATGGAAAAAGGACAAACCTAAAATTTTGTGGGATCTCCTCCAAAACGATCTCACATCATACCAGCAGGCTGTTAAAGCTGCAAAGACAGAATATTTCTCCGCATTGGTGCCTGCAAATGCTCATAAGCCTCAGGTTCTTTTTAATGTGTTTGATTCTCTGGTGAATCCATGTGATACTGTCTGTATTGAGCCGTCTCCTACTCTGTGCAAGGCTTTTAATGAATTTTGTATTGGTAAAATTTTAGCATTTAGACACCCGCTCTCGCAGTCTGCCCAGGACCCCTCAGCTCTTCTCCCAGCTCTGCTGTCTTTGACAAATTTGAGCCTGTCTCACTATCTCACCTCACTGAGATTGTTAAAAATTTACGGCCTGCCACTTGCCAATCTGACAGCATTCCATCCCGTCTTTTTAAAGAGGTCTTCTGCACAGTTGACACTTTTAGCTTACAATTTATAAATCTGTGTCTGAGCTCTGGATCTGTTCCATCCTCTTTTAAACATGCCACGGTGCAGCCTCTTTAAAAAAAAGAAAGGCCTAGACCCCTCGGTTTTAACCAATTTCCAAGCTCCCTGCACCTGTACATGGTGCACCTGTACATGGTGGCTGATTATGATAACAAACTAATGAAGTGCTGTGAAAATGAGTCAAATATACAAACATGAGACAGTGGGGACCTTGGGTAGCTCACATGAACAATGACTGACATTTCTTCCTAAACTCAAGGTCCATTTATCTTAAGGCATGCACATTGTTTCACATAAAGATAATAAACTTATTGAATAGAAGACAGAAAACTTACCAACAGTAGTTTCAAGCAGAGGCAGATGGCGGGTAGGACAGAGGCTGATCTCCTGCTCATGCTCTTGCTCTGCTAGTTGAACTCATTCGGTTTGAGAGGGCCACGGGAGTCAAAGCAAATATATATTTATGTTACATCTGCTAAACATATTTGGGTATTGTTGGAATTAATAACATTTTCATAAGACAAACAAAATAATAATGTTTCACCTCTAAGAGGGGCTTGAATCAGTTTTTTGAGTGCAGTGAGTCTGCTCCCCTATGTCCTCAACATGTGTTTTTAGCATTACATCCCAGTCAGTGGTGTCAAAGCAGTCCCTCAGACCATCCTCTGCCTCAGGTGACCACTTCCTGATTGAACGTGTGGTTTTAGACATCCTTTTGACCAGGGGGTGTACTGTGGCTGCAGGTGAACCAGAACCATAAACGCCTCGGGGTGCTTTGTCTGCAGTCTTGCTGTTACTGTGTGTATCTTCTCATAGGCAGCTGATGCGTCCGCGCTCGGTGGGGCGTAAACACAGAGCACGATCACGTGACTTAGCTCCCTCGGCAAGTAATATGGCCGCAGGCTAACAGTTCCAAGTCCTGACAACACAGTACCTTTTTCACTGAGACATGTCCTGGGCGTTCATTCACATATATGATGAACCTCTGCTCTTCCCACAAGCGTTCATGTCTCTGTCGGCTCTCACAGCAGTAAAGCCTGGTAGATCCACGTTAGCATCCAGTCTCATATCAGTGAGCCACGTCTCTGTGAAGATGTATAAGCTGCACTCACGGTAACTCTGTTGATTGTTCAGCGCAAACAGCTCATCCATCTTATTCAGTAGTGAGTTGACATTCCTTATTATTGCCGAGGGGATCATTGGCTTAAAATGTCTACCTGCAGCCTTTACTTCCGACATTAGTCCTCAGTGCAAAGACTTTTTCTCTTGGTGGAGTGGTAACGTATTGCGTCAGTGGGTAACGTATTGCGTCACTTCCTGTTTCGACACTGTCCTGTTTGTTCACTTGGTGTGCGCTGTTGGTGCTACGGACTTTCTGCATTAGACATATTGTGTTTGCTTTTATTGTGGTAATACACAAGCACCGTAGTGTTAGAGTTAAGTGCACCAGTTTCTGGGTTCCCTTCTCGTTTACCACTGTAGCGAAGCTTACCGTAATTTAGCGGTTAGCATTAGCGCTTAGCATGGCTTCTTCCACTCGCTCTGCATCTCCCTCTCCTGCTCACTGCACGGTGTGTGACATATTCAGCTACTCCTCTGCCTCCTTTAGTGAGCGTGAGGTGTGCACAAAGTGTAGCTTATTCACAGTCTTGGAGGCGAGGCTAAGCGAGTTAGAGGGTCGGCTCCGCATGTTAGATAATAGACCTGTAGCCACAGCAGCTAGCCAGCAGCAGTTAGCCTGTGCGGACCAGCCTGCCTTAGCTGATGTTATCCGCACCCCGGCAGCCCCTGAGCAGCCGGGAAGTCAGAGAGGTTGGGTGGCGGTTCGAAGGAAGCGTAGCCCGAAACAAAGGCCCGTGGTTCACCACCAGCCGCTTGATATATCGAACCGTTTTTCCCCACTCGGCGACACACCCGCTGAGAAGCCGACCCTGGTTATTGGCGACTCTGTTCTGTGGCATGTAAAGCCGACACCAGCGGCTATAGTTAAGTGCATCCCGGGGGCCAGAGCGGGCGACATAGAGGGTAGCCTGAAGCTGCTGGCGAGAGATAAGCATAAATACAGTAGGATTATAATTCACGTCGGTGTTAATGACACCCGGCTTCGCCAGTCAGAGGTCACTAAAGTTAATATTGAGTCGGTGTGTAATTTAGCTAAAACCATGTCGGACTCCGTAGCGTTCTCTGGTCCCCTCCCAAATCTGACCAGTGATGACATGTTTAGCCGCATGTCCTCGCTCTGTCGCTGGCTGTCATGGTGGTGTCCAGAAAATAACGTGGCCTTTATAGATAACTGGGAAACTTTCTGGGGGAAACCTGGCCTTATTAGGAGAGACGGCATCCATCCCACCCAGGGTGGTGCAGCTCTGATTTCTAGCAACATAGCCAAGTTTATTAGACCAACCTGACAACCCAGGGTCGAGGCCAGGAGGCAGAGTTGCTGTCCTACACACCTCTCTGCTGCTTCTGGAGGACTGCCGCCCTCAGTTAGAAACACATTAAACACAAATACACATAGAAACACTATGCTTAATAATGTTATAGAAGTGGTGACGGTCACACGTCCTCCCACAGTTCATCAAGCACACAAGTTAAGATATATTAATCATAATAACCTCATAAAAATACACACTAACACACACAAACACATAGAACAAGGTAACAGAACACTCAGGTGTGGATTGTTTAACATACGATCCCTACACTCTAAGTCGCTCTTAGTTAATGATCTAATTATTGATCATCACACTGATATACTTTGTCTCACTGAGACTTGGTTACAGGGTGAAGAATATGTTGCTTTAAATGAATCAACTCCGTCCTGTTATATTAACTGTCATGTTCCTAGAGTTACAGGTCGCGGAGGAGGAGTGGCAGCAATCTACCGCTCCAGTCTTCAGATGAATCCTAAACCTAAGTCTACTCATACTTCTTTTGAGAGTCTCACTCTCAGCCTGTCTCACGGAAGCTGGAAGAAGTCAGAATTTGTTTTACTCGTCGTAGTGTATCGTCCACCTGCTGCTGCTTATTCAGAGTTCCTGCTGGAGTTTTCAGACTTCTTATCAAGTTTAGTGCTTAGCACAGATAAAGTCATTATAGTGGGTGACTTTAACATTCATATGGACGTCGACTCCGACAGTCTGAAGATTGCCTTCAACTCACTCTTGGATTCAGTTGGGTTCTCTCAGTTAGTAAATGAACCCACACACTGTCACAGTCACACCCTCGACCTGGTTCTCACCTACGGCCTGGAAGCTGAGAACCTGCTAGTGTGGTCTCAAAATCCTGTTCTTTCAGATCACTCATTAATAACTTTTGACTTCTCTCTTTCAGACCTACCAGCACCTAAGGAAAAGGTCTACTACAGCAGATGTCTGTCTGAAGACGCCATAAATCAGTTTAGGACAGCAATCCTACCAGTACTCCCCACAGTCCCAAGTACTGATGGGGGTACCAACTTAAATGTTACTCCTGCAGAGCTGGACCGCTTTGTCAACAACACTGCAGACACACTACACTCAGTCTTAAACAGGATTGCTCCACTGAAGAAGAAGAAAACTACAAACCAGAAGAGGCTAGCTCCGTTGTACAACTCAAACATCCGATCACTGAAACGGATTACACGTAGGATGGAGAGGATGTGGCAGTCCTCTAAATCAGATGACTCCCGGAGGGCCTGGAGAGACAGTCTGCTGACGTATAAGAAGGCCCTTCGTAAAGCCAGGACAGCCTACTATTCATCACTAATAGAAGAAAACAAGAACAACCCGCGCTTTCTCTTTAACGTCGTGGCCAGGCTGACAAAGAGCCACAGCTCTGTGGAGCCTCGCATTCCTGCAGCTCTTAGTAGTGAAGACTTCATGAGCTTCTTCACTGATAAAATCACCACTATTAGAGGACAAATCAACCACAATCTCTCTGTGACCGCTGAGGATACACCGCCACTTCTGGAAACGGATCCTGATCTAACTCTGGACTGCTTCGCGCCCATCGGCCTCCCTGAGCTGACCACCAGCATCTGCAAGTCTAAACCTACTACCTGTCTTCTGGATCCGATCCCTTCACAGCTCCTCAAGGATGCTATTCCTCTGATCGGAGACTCTATATTAGGACAGATCAACTTGTCTCTGGGAACAGGATATGTACCACAGGCTTTTAAAACTGCTGTGATCATTCCGATACTTAAAAAACCTTCACTGGACCCGGACGTCCTAGGAAACTACAGACCGATCTCCAACCTCACCTTTATCTCCAAACTACTCGAAAGAGCTGTTGTAAGTCAGCTAAACGACCACCTGTGTAGTAACAGTCTGTTTGATGCTTTCCAGTCTGGTTTCAGAGCCCATCACAGCACAGAAACAGCACTGCTTAAAGTCACCAATGACCTCCTCATGGCATCGGACCGGGGTCTCGTCTCTGTACTCGTTTTACTGGATCTCAGTGCTGCCTTCGACACCGTAGACCATCGCATCCTGCTACACAGATTGGAACACGAGATCAGGATTACAGGAACAGCACTGCGCTGGTTTAAATCATATTTAGCTGACAGATTTCATTTTGTTCACACTAACGATGTGTCTTCCACAGGTACAAGGGTTAACCACGGTGTTCCACAGGGTTCTGTGCTCGGACCGATCCTGTTCACCCTCTACATGCTCCCTCTAGGAAACATCATCCAGAAGCACGGCATAAACTTTCATTGTTATGCTGATGATACCCAGCTGTATTTATCCATGAAGCCTGAAGAAACGGAGCCGCTAGTCAGACTACAGGCGTGTCTAAAGGACATAAAGGACTGGATGTCCTCCAACTTTTTACTATTAAACTCGGACAAGACTGAGGTCATTGTTTTTGGACCGAAACATCTCAGAACTAGTTTATCAGATAATACTTTCTCCCTGGATGGAATTACTCTGGCCTCCAGTACGACTGTGAGGAACCTTGGAGTTATCTTTGATCAAGACATGTCGTTTGTCTCTCATATTAAGCAGGTCTCCAGGACCGCTTTCTTTCACCTGCGTAATATTACTAAGATCAGGAGCATCCTCTCTCAGAGTGATGCTGAAAAGCTCATCCATGCTTTTGTCACTTCAAGACTGGACTACTGCAACTCTTTATTGTCAGGATGTCCACATTACTCCATCAACAGTCTGCAGCTGATCCAGAACGCAGCAGCTAGAGTTCTGACAGGAAGCAGCCAAAGGGATCATATCTCTCCTGTCCTAGCGTCTCTTCACTGGCTCCCAGTGGACTCAAGAATACACTTCAAGATCCTTCTTCTAACCTACAAGGCTCTTCATGGACTTGCTCCATTGTATCTGCAGGACCTGATTGTACCATATGTTCCTAATAGGACACTCAGATCTCTGAGTGCAGGTTTACTAGTAGTTCCTAGGATTCATAGAAGTAGAATGGGAGGACGAGCTTTCAGCTATCAGGCACCGCTATTATGGAACCAGTTACCAATCTGGGTCCGAGAGGCAGACACTGCCTCCACCTTTAAGACTAGACTTAAAACTTTTCTGTTTAGTAAGGCGTACAGTTAGCCTTAGACCTAGTGTGTAGCACAGCTATGCTGCTCTAGGCCTACGTTGTCGGGGGGCACAAACATGATCCACTGAGCAGTTTCCCTCTCACCCTCTAACCTCTCCTTTTCTCTCCTTAGTCGGGCTCACACTGGTCTCAAGACCTGGATGATGACCTGCAGTCCGGCCCGTGAAGTCTCTCTTGCTCTACATTGTCGGGGGGGCACAAACACGATCCTCTGAACACCCTCTGACCTCTCCTCCACTCTCCTTAGTCTGGATCATACTGGGTAATATCGTCTCATAATCTGTGTTAACTGTCTTCCTTGTAGTTCTGTGCCTCGCTCTCGCTCTCTCTCTTTGCAGGTCTCAAGACCTGCATACTGACCTGCAGTCTCTCCTGTGCTCATCGACTTCACTAGCCCCTGCTGCTCATCTTTACTATCAAATTACTATTCCTACTTATGGACCGACGATATATATAGATATCTATTGCAATATAATCACTGTTTCATCTTGCTGTCATGTTTGCTCTGTACTGTATCATGTTTGTATCATGTTTGCTCCTCTCTCTCTCTCTCTCTCTCTCTCTCTCTCTTTCTCCTTCATCCTCTCTCTCTCTCTCTCTCTCTCTCTCTCCCTCATCCTCTCTGACTAGCAGCAGGACTGGTTCCCCCTTAAGTTGACGGGTCCTGCTCAAGGTTTCTTCCTCTTAAAGGGAGTTTTTCCTTGCCACAGTGCTCTTAGGGGGGTTCCTGTGAAGCGCTTTGAGACAATGTCTGATTGTAATATGCGCTATATAAATAAAACTGAATTGAATTGAATTGAATTGAAGAAACAATATCAGTTCTAGAATGATTGCTTCTAGGAGTTTGAGCAGACTGCTGTTTACAGGGTCTAAATTGGAATATGAACCTATTTGGGTTGAAGATTATTCCTGTAAATGTAAACATTTTCAGTATCTAATCTACTGAATTTCAAAGAGAAGGGCTCATCCGGGATTTGAACCCGGGACCTCTCGCACCCAAAGCAAGAATCATACCCCTAGACCAACGAGCCACATGTGACTTCTTGCTTTTTATGTTTCAGTTGGTGGAATAACAACACAAAGCACATGTTTTTCTTAGTTTGACATTGGTAAAGATATGTACAAAGATTTCTGGTTAGGAATATATAGTGTTGCTCCTGAAGAGGGACTTGAACCCTGGGCCCTCAGATTAAAAGTCTGATTTCCTGCAAGATCCACCCACAGAGATCCTGAACACATAAAACTCAGATTCCCAACCAGAATAGTAGCAGAACTGAAGACACCACTTGGAGGAGTGTCTTCAAAAACCAATCCTTGAGTCCAATGTACCAACCAGCACACAGTAAGTGAAACAGGCATGTCCACGCTTCAACAATGAAAACACAGATTGGCCGTATGGGGATCGAGCTAATCGGTCGAGCCCTATTGATTAAATGATGTTATGATGTTATTCGGGAATTCTGCCTATCATTCCGGAATACTGATGTCTATACTGGAATGCTACTGTTTATTCTCGATTTCTGCATTTCATTCCAAAATTTTGTCTTTCATTATGGACTGCTTTTCATTCTGGAATGGTGTCTTTCATTCCGCAAATCTGCTTTTCATTCTGTTATGCTGACTTTTGTCCTGGAATGTTGCCTTCCATTTTGGAACGCACGCTTCCATGACATCACAGGCCGCTGTTGGGTTAGGGGTTTAATCCCAGAATTTTGTCTACCATTCCAGAATCCTGCCTATCATTCTGGAGTGGGTGGATGGATGTCTATTCCAGGATGCTCTCATTCTAGATTTCTGCCTTTCATTTGGGAATGCTTTCTTCCATTCTGGGATGCTTTTCATTCCAGAATGATGTCTTGCTGACTTCTGTTCCACTATCCAGAGTGTTATTCGGGAATTCTGCCTATCATTCCAGAATACTGATGTCTATTCTGGAATGCTGCCACTTATTCTGGATTACTGCCTTTCATTCCGGAAATTTGAATTTCATTCTGGAATGCTTTTCATTCCGAAATGCTGCCTTTCATTCTGCAAGTCTGCTTTTCGTCCAAGGCGCTGTGTTAAAGTTGCAGTCTCCACTGGAGGACAATCCTGAGACAGAAACTGGTACACCCAAAGGATAAAACTCCCAGGGAGAAACACAGCAATATCATATATGCAGTCCAGTGCAGTGAGGAATGCTCTGATCTGTACATTGGAGAAACTAAACAACCACTCCACAGAAGAATGGCTCAGCACAGGAGAGCCACCTCCTCAGGACAAGACTCAGCTGTTCACCTCCACCTCAAAGACAAAGGACACTCCTTTGAGGACAACAATGTTCACATTTTAGACAGAGAGGAAGTCAAGGAAGCCATCTATGTTAAGCTGGTAAAACCTTCTCGAGGTGGTGGCCTCATCTTTTTACCACATACAAAGCAGTTATTTCATCCATTCCCAGGAAGTTTCACTCCAAGTCACATGCTAACAGCAAGAACAATGGGCTGTCTACCAGCAGTCTCATAGTCGTTAGCCAGTCATTAGACACACCTGGCACAGGCAGCCAGATCATCACAGGTAACTATGGAAACATTTAGTGCTATTGTTTGTGAGTTTTATCCAGACCACCCACTGAGGTCTGCAACCACATATAAACCATGTTTCCCCACCAACAGATCAACAACTGATGAAGCTGCTTGGATGAGCAGCGAAACCTCTTCAGGAAAACTCTACAAGTCCAGACACCTTGCTTCAATCTTCTCTACAAACATGCCAAAGCAAACAGTTTTTACCAACAATGTTACACACTGAGTTTTGAAGGTCTTAACCACTAGTCTGGAATGTTTACGACATGTGTGAAAAATTGTAATTCACGTGTGTTATTTCCCATAGACTCCCATGTTAAAATGTCCAACTTCACAGCAGAAATGAACATGTTTACAGCCTGGTACAAAAAAACATTCTGGTCTCAAATGATAGGTTCTCTTCTAGTGTCAATTGTATGGGGGGGGTGAATTTTTTTTTACAACTCACTTGTTTTAATTCAAAGTCAGCTTTATTGTCAAATCTGCTATATGTGCTGGACATACAGAGAATCGAAATTGTGTTACTCTTCACTCCATATATAACATATAACTAAAAACTTGTGTAAGTGTAAAAAAATGTACCTACAATGAGGCACACACAAAATACAAGGCACAAAATGAAGGCACAATGCAGTAAGAGTGCAGAAGATGTATAGTGCAAGACAGTGCAGTTGGCATAATGTAAACAGTCCAGGAATGGTTTAAGCAGCTTATATGAGACTGGATGACATGACTAGGGTGCAAGAGAATGCACAGGGTAAAGTGGCTGGTGCACAGAGTTCCTAACTTGGGGGGGTTCTTTTGTAGAGGGAAGGGGGAGAAAGTGGGGCACAGCCGGGAGAGAGTTCAGCTTCCTGACAGCCTGGTGGATGAAGCTGTCCCTCAGTCTGCTGGTCCTGGCCCGGAGGCTGCGCAGTCTCTTTCCTGATGGCAGCAGACTAAAGAAGCGGTGTAAAGGGTGGGTGGGGTCTCCTGTGATGCGGAGGGCCTTTCGGATGAGACGGCTGTCGTAGAGGTCTTGGAGGGAGGGGAGAGGGACGCTGATGATCCTCTCAGCTGCTCTCACTATGCGATGAAGCGTCTTCCTGCAGGTGGTGGTGCAGGCTCCGTACCACAGTGATGCAGCTGGACAGGATGCTCTCAACAGCCCCTCTGTAGAAGGTGCACAGGATGGAGGGAGGGGCTCTGGCTCTTTTGAGCTTGCGGAGGAAGTAGAGGCGCTGCTGTGCCTTCTTGGTCAGGGATGCAGTGTTGTTAGTCCAGGAGAGGTCCTCAGTGATGTGCACACCCAAGAACCCCGTCGATGGTCAGAGGGGTGTGCTGACTGTGTGCTCTCCTGTAGTCCACAACCATCTCCTTTGTCTTCTCCACATTCAGGGAGAGGTTGTGGTCTCTGCACCACTCGGCCAGAAGGTGCACCTCATTCCTGTAGACGCCTTGCGTCTTCTACGTATGATGACCTGGATGACTGAGAATCTTCATCAACATCTTCCTGTAGTTTGTTTCATCTCCACCGGAGATGAGACCCACCACAGTTGTGTCGTCCACAAACTTCACAAAGATGTTGGAGTTGTGTATCTTTGAAGAAGAACTTGTTTCTGTCACAGCTCAGGGTGGCCTTTTATTGTGGGCAGTTTGAGGTACACCTGTGCACTAATCATGATGTCAGATCAGCATCTTGATGTGGCACACCTGTGAGGTGGGATGGATTATCTCAGCAAAGCAGAAGTGCTCACTATCACACATTTAGACAGATTTGTGAACACTGTTTGAGAGGAATGGTAATATTGTGTATCTGGAATGAAGTTTAGATCTTCAAGTCCATCTCATGAAACATGGGAGCAAAAACAAAAGTGTTGCGTTTATATTTTTGTTGAGTGTATATGTGTTACACATTATTACTAGATGAGCTGCAGTGAAACATCCAAGCCACCACCTCCCAGCACATATCAGAGATGCAGAACAGATGGAACAGTCTTATGGAGTGATGGAGGCCATGAAGCCTCCTAAAGCTTTGAATGGAGCTGAAGTCATGATGCACTGACCTTTCTTTTTATATATCTTGTCTCATAAGTATTTGTTATAATATTGCCCCAAAAAGTCAGTCACACTTGTGTGAAACCAGCCTGTCCAGTTAGGATCAACACTGATTGTGGATCAGTTTCAGCTGCTGTTGTGCAAATGGAACAGACAACAGGTGGAAATGAGAGGCAGTTATCAAGACAGCCCTATAAAGGAGGTATGTGTTATAATACTAAATTATGTCTTCAGCTACTTTTATACTCATTATTAATCCCAGATTAAGGTGTCATTTAGGAGAGAGATTTAAATTATATCTTTATGTAACTTCTCCTTCTGATACACTCTGTTATTCAGTTACAACATGCTGACTGGAAATCTGCAAAATGAGCCCTGAATTTTTAGAGAAAGTAGAAAGGACACCAGTATTACTGTCCAAACTAAACTAAAGGTTCCACTGAGATTTGAACTCAGATCGCTGGAGTCAAAGTCCAGAGAGCTAACCATTACACCATGGAACCTGCTTCTCATGGGTCTTCTTCTCCTCCTCTACCCGGCCGACTGTCAGCAGTTTGACATTGGTAAAGATACGTGCAAAGATTTCTTTGTGTCAACAAAGACTGAACACTTTGCATATCACTGTCCTCCATGTCTAGATAAGGCTTGCTGTCTAGCAGCTGGGAGAAATGTCTTTTTGTGGCTGTGGCATTAGCTCAACATTGAATCATAAAGTTTATTTGTTGCATAACAGGAAGTGGTCTTGTATTAGGGTGTGACCCTCCTGAGAAGCAGAACCTCTCCTCTGATAATTGTCTCTCATTGGACAGATATGAAAATTAGCCTGAACTATCCGGGCTCTACATGTTGTTACAGAGAATAATTCTGTGCAGACAGGTTAACTGAAACAGAGAGCATTGATTCAGGGTGAACTTCCTGTGTGTGCAGACAGTGGAGGTGGTTTCAGGTGTTATAAATTGGCATCCCCATGGTTCAGATGAAGAAGTGGTTCCAGTTCCTCACAGGTCCTGTTTTCAAATCCCGGACGAGCCCACATCTTTGAACTTCAGTAGATTGGATGTTTGCATTTACAGGATTAATCTTTATTCCAACTTAGACCCTGTAAACAGCTGTCTGCTCAAACTCCCAGCAGCAATCATTGTAGAACTGAGACCAAATCATCAACCGCAAGCTCTACTTCCGACTGTATCCTGGGGAAGCCACTCCACGCCTGTATGGACTCCCCAAGATACACAAGGAAGGAGTCCCCCTCTGCCTCCTTCAGGTGATGCTTTATGGCCTCTGATGTCACCTGGAGATAGTGGAGAAAAAACAGACAAAAGAAGTGAAAGAGGAGCATGACAACTAGAACAAGAACAACAAAAAGTTTCAATTACAATTAGGAAAACGATAGAGAAGGTTGAAGCAAGGCGTCTGGACTTGTAGAGTTTTCTAGAAGACGTTTCGCTGCTCATCCAAGCAGCTTCATCAGTTCTGATGAAGCTGCTTGGGTAAGGTTGTGAGAGTCTTAAAGTTTGGTCAGAATTCAATATCTGTCTTGTGTCTACCTGAGCAGTTGGTCCTCCAGGCCAGACTCAGTCACAGTGAAATTGATGATTGTAACTTAAATACATTTCTGGAAAACAGAAAAAAATGTACATGCCAAAAGACACATTTTACATCAATCGAAGCCAGGATCACACACACTACAATTCTAATGAAACACTCATTAATTTATGAAGATTTAACTGTCATGTCACTCTGCATCATCAGTGCCTTTGTTTTTTCTGTCTAACAAAAACGCTCCTCAGACTTATTCGGCCGTTACAGTCACCATGCAACCCCTGGTTGAATAAACACTGGAGTAAACCCTTGCATTCACAGGGTCCTTCTGCTCTCCTGGCTGGTGTTGAACAAAAGGGCATTGCACACAGGTGTAGCTGGCAGGTGATTTAATGTCTGCAGAAACATGGTTTGATGCCAGGCGTTCATTATACTGCCCAATATGTAGCTTCAATGGCAGAAGGATTCACAAAGGTTCTTGTGTGCGATACTGTTTTTATTCCAAACATGTGCTTCTTGGAAAGCACATAAATACCTATTATAGTTGATAGCCGTTTGGGATTTTGTGAATTCCAAGACTCCATAGTGACCTAACTGTCTCTGGTGCACACTTGCTGATGCCAAGTGTATTACCTACAGCATTCAAGGAAACATGATCAGACATGGAAACACAATAAAGAAGCAGTGAAAATATCTTAATTTAGTGCAAATTTGCAATGCTGAACGAGCTGGTTGGTGTCCTTTCTACTGTATGAAGGGAAGCTTGGTATTGTTGCGTTAGGTATGCTGGGGCGGAGGCCAGTCTGTGACTTTGTCTCTGACTGTGTCTGAAAGGAGGTTCTATTTTCATAGAATACATATGTCCTCTGAATTAATTTACACCACCTGATCCTGTGGGTCGATCATAAGAGGCCAGCGACGGTCTTTGGTTACCAGGATTCCATTCTCTGTAGATACAGTGTCACAGGGCAACCCTTCAGTGTTCCACTGGAGGATGTCATATGGATCACTCAGAAAGTCGATCAGGCTGAAGGGGGAACTGATGGGTATGTTTAGCTTCTGATACTGCTTAATCCACTGGGGAACAAGAGTAAACAGGGTATATGGTATTAGCTGTTACTGCTTTTTCACAATATGTTTCTAAAAAAAAAAACTCTAGACCAGGCTCACATTGGCCATACCAGCTGCACACTTTATCACAGAGGCCCTAAAGGTTTTAAACCATCCCATCACACTGTACCTACCAGCTGTCTATGGTGGGAAGTGAAGGCTCCATAGTAGGCAATGCAGGCAGCTGCAATGCATACATTTCCCACAACACTGTTGATGTCCTGCTCAAGATTTGCAACATTTTTTTCCCAGCGTATCTGCTGTCCCCCAGAGCAGAAGTCAGTTTCCCTGCTCTGTCCAGTCGAGCCTGTGTCAGAGCCATTTTGTAGGTCCTTCATCTGATCCTCCACCTCCTTAAGTTGTTGTTGCTTTTCCCTTAGTGTTTTCTTGGTTGTATCCAGCTCTGCCTGCGTAGGTAAGGGTAGCGGGAGAAGAGTATGCAGACCAGTCACACAGAGCGGTGCATGGCAGATGAATAGCCAAAGTGACAAAGGAACAGACAGCAGAAAGACTGTGAAGAAATATTGCAAATGTGCATGTGTATCAGTAATAATAAACTGCACTCTTTATGACTGACCTGTGCTTTAACCACGTTTTCTCTTTCTTTGGAGTAAAGATCCATAGCTATGACCCACATGCACAACGACCCGTAAGCTTTGGACGCCTTCTCCACCTAAAAGCAGCACATGATAAAGTATTACACCCAGCACACTGAAACAAACTGTGTCAAATTCCATCTATTTTTTCAGAATATATATCATTAATCTACATAGCCTACAGTACAGTGGATAAAGGATATAAATTACATTGCCATTCCAATACTGACATTATGACATTTACTACAAAACTGCCCAAGTGTCTGAACTCTAATCTTTTTTTACTTTAAGTAAAAGAAACGATAAGAGAAGTTCTGTTGATAGATCCGATAGATCATGTCCGAATGTTGGACATGAAATTCAAACAGACCTTCTCAGGTAGGAACTCAGAGTTGTTGATGCATTTTTGCAGCTTCAGCAGGATCTGAGGTTTGCTATTATCCTTGTCATAGTCTGTCAGACGCCTAAGGAAATTGAAATCTCCCAGTAATTGCTTGGCAGAGCTCCAGTCTGGTCTGTAAAAAAAAAAAGCAATATTAGTGAGAAACTCTGGAAAAAATGGGGAGGTCAAAAACGGTCAATTCCCCTTGTTTCTTCTGATCCCCTCCCGAGTTGGTTTATGAGGAAGGAGCGGATAAATTCTGGTCTCAAGATTACAATTTATTGAACAATGAGGCAGATTCTGAGTCACAGAGCTCTGGGTTGTTGACCACAAAGAACCAAAGAAGAACAACACAAGAACAGGACAACCAACAAAAACAAACAACCACACAGCAACAACGAGCAACGCAACAACAACTGGACATGGAATTCACACATTGATATACCACATGGGCGTTCCTGCCTGCCGGCCCACAGGGGCATCTACTATCCCCCCTGCAGACCCTGGGTCATACAGCGAATAGACTATTAGTGTTTATTCCCTAATAAGGTAAAGCTCCAATTCCTCAAATCTCATAGGTTGTGAGTCCGATCTAGGGATGACCATAACATGGGGTACTCAGGAGAAAAACACATTCCTTTAGAATCTGGCTTTTATCAGGTCAGAGGTGCTGCTGTCCTTAGTCTGAATTTATGACCATCTCGTACCAACCGGAGCTCCAGAGAGCAGAAAAACAACTGATCTCATCTGCCACAGCCTGAACTGCAGAAAACAAAGTTATATGACACACTATGAAATTACTTCTTAATACATTCAGTATCCCCAAATTACTTTGATTTTCTATAAAACTTCCTAACACATAAACACTTATGAAAATCACATTATTAAGTGATAAACACATTTAAACATGAATACTTCATGTTAGGGGCACACTCCTATATATCTGAACACACACTGCAGAATCAATTCTTTCACCCTACACTAGACAGGCTGATTTCACACAACTGTGGCCAGATCAACCTGTCTCTGGCAACAGATTAAGTACCACAGGCTTTTAAACTGCTGTGATCTTCAACCTCACCTTTATTTCTAAGATATTTCAAAGGGTGGCTGCAAGTCAGTCCACCTACAGCACCGGTCTGTTTGAAGTGTTCCTGGATCAACAATAATCTGTTTAATATCACAGACCAGAGTGAAATCAAGTCCTTTTGAGGCAGAAATAAGCCCCTGGACTCACTGTGGGGCCACAGTCACTTTTTGATGAAAACACCAGTTTTTGAGGTTTATTATTTTAAAGGGGTCTTCATGGTATAAATGTGCTGGCTGCATCATAAGTTCTTGTTATTTAATGATAGTTAATTATAACTTCCTGGACCTGCAGACTCTTTGTCTTCATATGGGCTGAATGAAGGGAGACTAGCACAGATTTGACATGTGTGACTTCCACATGCTTTCCTACCATGAATGGAACAAGTCAAGCAGCACATGATGTGTTTGTGTAACACTGGAGATGTTAGCTGTACATGTGCAGAACAAAGACATGACCCACAGCAGACCATCATGCCCTTCTGATCAGTTTATTGAGTCTGTTTGTGTCCACTGCTTTCAGTCTGCTGCCCCAGCACACAACATATATAGATATTCAGGCCTAAAAAAATCCTTCAAACTTGGCACACATGTATAAGGCTGTATGTATATTGTACTGTATGTACATGTATATTCCTGCGATTGAGTCCTGTGAATTTGGTGCCTGTGTGTCAAAGTATTGCTGAGAAATTGCTGGAAATACGGTAAATCAGGTTTGGCTTTTCCACATTCAAGCCTGTGCCATTCAGACACAGAATGGCCAAACCTCTAAAATTGGCTCAGAACATTAGCTCTGGAACCTGGACATGTTTGCAAAGTTTCATGTCTCTAGGCCACTCAGTTAGCTACTTAGCTTTAGCAAGTGGCTAATGAGCTGGAACAAACATTTTGTCACTCAGTGGTGGGAGTTGAACAACCTAGTCAAATATCAGCCTGACATTCCTAGAAGAAGAGAATGTTTCTTCATTGGAAGGAGGCCTGAGGTGTGTCACATGATTTCTGAGTTAGTGCTGGAAGTCATGTTTGGATCCCTACAGGGTCTCTGTAGGACCCAGAGGACAGAGAGTCCCACAGTGCAGACAGGCCCCCCTCTCAAAGGGGACAGGCAGGACATCTGGCCGGGGGAGAGGGAGGGGCCGGGCGCGGTTGGGTGCTTTTGGAGGGAAAGACAGTGCAGCAGCTCATTCTGCTGCAGACAGAGGGAGAGAGCAGACCATTCTGAGAGCTCCAGCAACTGTAAGTTAAGCTAGTTTCTTCTTCATGCTAATAGCTTAGCATAGATCCCTGTGCAGGTCAAAACAGCTCATATTACCAGTGTTGATGCATGTACTTTTATACAGCTTCAGTGATTTGATTCTGCAGGATCTGTAGCTGTAAAATTACAGCTGAAAAACTTTTCTGTAGCAGAAAAAGTCAAATGATCCAATCTAGGCCACCTGCATTGCTGCATTAATTTCAGATTGCAACCTTTCTCCCAGTTTTTCTTTGATGTCAACAGGCATCAAGTAGAAGCAGAGATATATGATATATTAATGCTGAATCAATCTTGAACCCCTTTTTCTTTCAGATGACAAAGCCTAAGCAGATGCTTACATGTCCTGTATGTGGTGGGACCTTCTGGTACGCCTCCAGGCACCTAATGAAGGCCCACCACATACAGAACACACAGGAGTGCACCCTGGTCAATGGTCTGGCCACAGGCCATATAGCCCTTGGCTGTGTGCAGTGCCAGTGGGGACGGCCTGCACCAATTGCAGGGAGCTGGCGGCCAAAAACCGGGCTCTTCGGGAGAAGCTGGCACAGCTGGAGGTGAGTGAAGGGTAACAGTATGGCTTCACTTCTACGTAAATTGTATTCACATACAATGCACTTCATCTTCTCTCTCTACAGAGAAAGCTGCAGGGGGCTGGAAAAGAAGAAACCCTCTGCTCCAGCCACTGAGGCAAGTTGTTCCCCAGCAAGAATTTCACCAGCAGGAAAATGCCAGGCTCTGATCTAATGTTTCTTTTACAGCCTCAGTCATCATCCAGCTCTGGTGAAGATTATATGGTAGAGGAGGGGTGGTGGGATCAGGTGCAGCAGGAGGCAGAGTTAGCACATCTGGAGGCTGTGCAGGCACCGGTGGAGGTGGAGCCATGCCTCCTGAAGAACCAACCCTCTGCTTCAGCCACTGAGACAAATTGTTCCCCAGCAAGAATTTCACTGTCACCGGCAGGAAAATGCCAGGCTCTGATCTAATGTTTCTTTTACAGCCTCAGCCGTCATCCAATGGGGGTGTGGCGGTGCCGGCAGAGGTGGAGGTGCCTGACTTTGACGGCGGGGAGGACAGGGCTCTAGACTAACTTTTTGCACTGGTTGCACTGGTGCGCCTAACTTTTTTTCTTAGGTGCACCGGCACAAAATTTAGGTGCACCGCATCACACTTCCATATATTTTTGTAAGCATCAGTACATTTTGTACATACATATCATCTTAAAATGAGTTTGGACCTTGTATAATGAACAGTTACATAAAAAGTATTTTAAATACTGATAAAGTACTGATAGTACTATTTCAATAATTCAATACTCATAGGTTGTGAGTCTGATCTAGGGATGACCATAACATGGGGCACTCAGGAGAAAAACACATTCCTTTAGAATCTGGCTTTTATCAGATCAGAGGTGTTGCTGTCCTTAGTCTGAATTTATGACCATCTCGTACCAACCGGAGCTCCAGAGAGCATAAAAACAACTGATCTCATCTGCCACAGCCTGAACTGCAGAAAACAAAGTTATATGACACACTATGAAATTACTTCTTAAATGTATTTTACAAGCTGACCGGAAGCATTACTTCTGGTCTCGCGCTGCCTCCTTGTGGCGAACGAGGGGTTTGCTAGGGGCGACTGACAACAGACCTGAGCCCTAGCAACCGGCAGAGAGACGCTGTATAAAGCCGGAGTCAAGAGATATTGCTGAGAATTACTGTGTTGTTGCTTTCCATAGCATTTGTCAGGCGCGGTGTTAAAATGGAATCTATGTCTGAAGTTCTCGACCCAGTTTTGGCTGAAGTGGGGTGGGGTAGCCGTTATGCTGTCCCCGAGCTCAACGCTGAAAACAAAGCCTTACTGGAGGAGGTGAGGAAACTTATTATTAACATGTTTAATGGCACAGACGTGTTTAGCTTCCTTTTCTCTGTTTGTTTTTGGGTGTCATCATGTGGGTCGTTTAAAATTACTCACTGAAGAATAATGTTGTAACACAAACCGTTGATAAGGTTTGTTTTGACTGAGTGCAGGTTGTGCACACGGTCCTCCTGCAGTGACACCAGGGTCACTGTTCAATTCATTATTTTAAATATTTAAGAGCAGCTGAAATTTCCAAATAAAATGTAACATTTGAATCTTTTTTTCTTGTTAAGTGTCAGATATGTATGTATGGACAAAAGGTCCTCACTTTACAATTTAGATTGTGTTTTCTTAATGTTATTGCACATCGGTTTTCGGTATCTGAATTTTGATTCACTGTGTGCTGTGTCATGATGATGTCAACAGATTTGTAGAAAAGAGATAGAGCGGACACAACTGGAAGACAAACTGGAGAAAAACAAGGAACAAAAGAAGAACATGGCCAATTACCTAAAGAATATTAAAGAAGAGCTGGAAAACACTGAGGTCAGTATCTATGAGTTGTGATATGTTTGTTTTGTGGTGGGTTATGCAGTGTGTGTTATTTGTGTTGTCTAGGCTCTGTGTGAGGCAAAGGAGAGAGAGATAGAGTTAGAGAAACACCTGACAGCCCTCGCGGAGAGAGAAACTAGCCGTCTGACTCAGGACACGGCTAAGAAGCTCCTTAGGAGAGAGGAAAAACACGCTGGAGGTCCGAGCCTTTCATAAATAAAAAATAGAAAAGAGAAGTAGCTATAGATTGTGATGCCACAATAACATGTATCTGTATCCCCAGAACAACATTTTCAAGGCCAAACAGAAGCTGGAGGAGTTCAGGCAGCAGATGAACAACACTAGAATACTACACATACTACACTGTTCACCTTTAACAGTCAGTCAGCTCCACAGCTGCAAGGCAAGCTGCATTTTTATCACCAACACCTTGCAGCTGTGGAGCTGACTGACTGTTAAAGGTGAACTGTTATCAGTGTAGTATTCTAGTGTGACCCATTTCAGGGTAAGTCTGACCTGGAAGTGGTCGAGCTGCGGGCAGAGTTTGTCCTGAAGCTCCGCTGGGTGGAAGGAGCTGAAGGAGGAGGTGGAAGAGACACATTGGCCTGTGAGGGGTAATAGAGAGGAGCATTAAAGGGTACGCTGCTGTGGCTGCATTAGTCCTGCTGTTTGAGCTGTTTGAGCTGTTCTGCACCTGCAGGAAGTATTTCTCCAGCGCCGGTCTGACGTCTGGGATTTTCTCCATGGCCTCATTCAGCATCTTGTCAATAACCTTGTTAAATTCCTTCATCTCTGTCACTTTAATGTCCTTCTCTTCAAAAGTCTCACTCTTGGTGTTTTTTGCTGAGCGGATCTGTTTGGTCAGCTTGGAGCACTGGAAAACAGCAGGACATTACAGAATTAAACAGGTGGTGTTCTGTATACACACACAACACCCCCTGTGTTTACTGCCGCATCATGAAATGAGCGGTTGATTTTAAACCTGTTTTGTGGCTCTGTCGAGTTTCTCCTTCTGAAAAGCCTGTGACTGCTCCCCCTCCGCCTCAGGACCTGCCTTGGTCAGGGTCACAACCTCAAAATGTTTCTTAATGGTTTCAGTCTTGGACAGTTTCTCATTGAGTTCAGCACTGAGACACAATGATTGACATTGAGTGATGTGACAAACCTTTGAGAACTGAGTGATTTGTTTTTTTTTTACCTGAGTCTCTGCCTCTCCTGTTCACCGAGCTTCAGCTGCTGGCTGAGCATTTCTTTGTACACCTTGATCTCATCCTCCCTCTCTGTCATAGCTTTCTGCAGGTTCAGCTTCCTCTTCTCCAAAGACAGCACGCCGTCTGCCTTGTTGTACAGCAGATCCCTCATACACTCCACCTCTAGCTTCATAAACTTGTGCTCCACCATGCTGTCCTGATAGGGAACCCATGAGTTTAAAATCACAGTGCATACAGCCTTTCTGTCAGGTCCATTCTTAGCTTTGAGGAAAATCTACTTCAACCTTAAGTTTCTCCTCCAGCGCAGCATTGTGGATCTTGGCTTCCTTCAGTCTAAAATACACAGAAACATAAAACAGACATTGTGTAGTACATTACCACAGCTCCAGTCAATACACACACAGAGCCCTGCTGTGATACACTGACTTGTCATTGTAGTCCTGGATGTCCTTCTTCATCGTGGATATGTGGGACGTCAGCATCTTCACATCAGAGGTTGTTCTCTCTAGGTTGCCTTTGCAGCTTTTCAGCTGCGGGACACACGAGAGTCAGTTCACTTATAATAATATCAATATGAAGGCAGTTTATTATTAGTCCACATTCAGCACCTCATCCTGCAGCCTGCCACAGTCACTCTCCTGCTCCTTCAGCTCCTGCTGCAGTTTTACTGCCTGTTTGTTGGCCACCGCTGACTTCCTCTCGGTTTCTTTCCTGTTGTTCCTCTGGATCTCCATCAGGTGCTTCTTCTCTGCAATGGCGGCCCTGTTTTCCCTCAGCTTCTGGTTGGCTTTTGCAAGTTGCTGCAATAATAATTTAAAAGAAAAGACTCCTGTGTGAATTCACTCTAGAATGAATGACCAGTAGATGTTTAATGTCCCATGCTTTACCAGTGCACACTGCTGCATCTCAGCATCTTGTTACTTCATGTTCTTGATAGTGTTTTCCCACAGGTGGGTAAGCTGCTGTGTCTCCAGGTGAGCCTGCTGCAGATTCTCTGTCACCTTATCCAATGCAAGCTGGTACGACAGCAGAGGGATTTTAATGGGAAACCACAACTGCCTACACATACTGTTAGTAATAACACCATGGATGTGCTGTGTTTTTACACATTACCTGGGCTAATTTTGTCTCAGTCTTCTCTTTATCGAGTGCTTTGAGCTTTTCATTGGCCTCCACAGACTTCTTCTCTATCGCCAGAATGAGCGACTGCACCAGGGGAGGTTAGACAGCTGTTAGCTGATGATAACTCAAAGCTGTAAGTGCTGCAGAAGAGAGATGTTTTCATCTCTTTACCTTGATCCTCTGCTCATCTTGCTGAGCGTATTTGTTGATGGCCATCGTGTCCTCATATTTGCCTGCTGACTCCTCCAAAATGCAATCCATTGTCTGCTGGTCCCAGTTCATCTGCTGCCTGAACTCCTCCAGCTTCTGTTTGGCCTTGAAAATGTTGTTCTGGGGATACAGATACATGTTATTGTGGCATCACAATCTATAGCTACTTCTCTTTTCTATTTTTTATTTATGAAAGGCTCGGACCTCCAGCGTGTTTTTCCTCTCTCCTAAGGAGCTTCTTAGCCGTGTCCTGAGTCAGACGGCTAGTTTCTCAAGTGGGGGGCCACAAAATATCGGCTCGTGCAGTGCGGACTTTGCAGTGCGCAGTGCGGACTTTGCAGTCCGCACTGCAAAGTCCGCACTGCGCACTGCAAAGGGTGCACTGCAAAGTCCGCACTGCGCACTGCAAAGGGTGCACTGCAAAGGCCGCACTGCGCACTGCAAAGGCCGCACTGCACACTGCAAAGGCTGCACTGGTCCGCACTGCGTACTGCAAAGTCCGCACTGCACACTGCAGAGTCCGCACTGCAAAGGCCGCACTGCGCACTGCAAAGGCCGCACTGCACACTGCAAAGGCTGCACTGGTCCGCACTGCGTACTGCAAAGTCCGCACTGCGCACTGCAAAGTCTGCACTGCAAAGTCCGCACTGCGCACTGCAAAGGCCGCACTGCACACTGCAGAGTCCGCACTGCAAAGGCCGCACTGCACACTGCAAAGGCTGCACTGGTCCGCACTGCAAAGTCCGCACTGCGCACTGCAAAGGGTTTGATTGTTGTCACCTGTGTCTTGTTAACTCTTGAACAGAGCCATTGCTTGACACTATAGGGGCCCTAGGCGAGAAGGTAACACTGGGACCCTACGGGCTACTAGATTCTATAGAAATGCCGCCCCAAACACAAAGACATGTACAGTGATGATTATATAAGCAACCTTTTTATTAATATAATGTGGAACACACATATGAAAATATTATCTTAAGGAAATATAAAAAACCTGTACAACACAATCAAAATTCATCATAGAAATATATATTTTCTGAAGACTGTCCACAGTGGTGGAAAGTAACTAAGTATTTGTACTTTGTTACTGTACTTAGGTAATTTTTCATGTATTTTTTATGTATCCCCATGTTAAAAAAAAAACAATCCTTGAGTCCAATTGTCTTGATTTAAACTCTTGGAAATTGAAAGTAAGTACTTGAGACTTTGGTTAAGTAGGCTCATTGATGTAGCACATCTACTTTACTTGAGTATATATTTTGCTGGGTAATTGTACTTTCACTTAAGTACTAAACATCAGTACTTCCTCCACCACTGACAACACAAGATATGATGACTAGTATTGTTATTATTAAGTTTGTCCACAGTGCAGGATCATCAGTGAGACCTGGACACCTTGGACCCTTCCTCTGTTACCAGGTCAGGTGCTGGAGGAGCAGAGGAAGGAGTGGAGGCTCTCAGGTGTTGGACTGCTGCTGGGACGTCCTCTGGAGTTTCCTCACAGGGCTCCACATGGCCTGTGTGGTATAAGACCATAATGATCAGCCTGATAACTAACACTGTAAATAATCCAGATTATTATGTGGAGGTTGTGGCATCTTCATGAGGAGACACAGACAGGTGTTTAAGCACAGCACCTGATGAAAAACATTTAAAAAAGCCATAAAATAACACAACTATATGACAATAATTAACTAGCTTGTCCTTTACAGAGAAACACCTGAGCATTAATAAACATTAAATAGACTAAATATATACATTAGTTTTTCCTGCTGTGGTTTAGAGCTCATTAACTCTACACTCAAAAAACTGCTGGGTTAAAAAATAACCCAACCTTAACCCCACTGCTGGGTCACTATGGGACAGAACACACGCTGGGTTATTTTGGCCCAACTGCTGGGTTCTACCTTTTTAACCCAGACTGCTGGGTTATTTTTTGACCCAATCTAGTGAGTCAAATTAACCATATTGCTGGATCAATGTTACATATAATCTGGGTTGTTTTTTGACCCAACCTTATGGGTCAACTTAATATATTGCTGGGTAAATTTTACCTATAGAGTGGGTTGTTTTTTGACCCAACCTTATGGGTCAACTTAATATATTGCTGGGTAAATTTTACCTATAGAGTGGGTTGTTTTTTGACCCAACCTTATGGGTCAACTTAATATATTGCTGGGTAAATGTTACCTATAGAGTGGGTTATTTTTGACCCAACCTAGTCAGTCAAATTAACCATATTTCTAAATCAATGTTACCTATTACCAATTTGTTTGCTCCAACCTAGTGGGTACTCATCCTAACTTGATACAGTAGATTAATTTACTTTGGAACTGTTTATTAGTCAAAATTCAGATTCTGACAACACATTTCTATGTAACAAAACACAGGTAAATGTCAGTGGAAACCAAACAAACCAAACAGTCTTCAGAGATAATCCACACTCTAGGTATGGGCAATGGCTGTCCTCAAAAATTTGACAGCTGAAGATTCTTGTCCATTTATTTCATAAATGCAGTGCTGCAAAAACTCCCATGTGGGTTGGCACTCCTTTGGGTAATTCGTGTCAAAAACATAAAAAGACTTAAAGCACAGGTCCACAGCTTCAAGCAGCGAGTCAGTCTCAATGGCATGGCCTTCCACAACCAGAAATGTTTGAGACACTCTCTCATGTCCCAGCGACAGAACGTGTGGAAAGGTGTTATCCACATTTGTCAGGTACTCCACTATATTGGTTCCAACCTGTTAAATAACATATCAGAAGGTTAGTGTCATAATAAAACAGAAATTTATATTCATATCAACATTGAGTTATTGATATCATATATAGGATAAATGTTGTGAAAGCCTTTCTAGTTATCATCAGTGTTCAACTTGGTTTATATTTATCATTAGATGTGTAGTTTCTGATACTTACTGTCAAGCATTTTAAGAAGTAAAAATCCTCACATTTATTAAAAGAAATATGTGAAAGATAAACTTACAGGCTGCATGTTAACAAATGCCCTTTGAGACTCCGCTGTCGTGGGTCTCACAATTTTTCCACCTCTTTTGAAGAGTGATGGGGGAAGCAGGTTTGGTAAGGCCTTTAAAGCTCTCTCACCTTTATCAAATACACAATACATAGTGCCCCGTTTACTAGTGCTGTTTGTGATTTCCATTATGATCAATTATGGAAAATATATTGTGGATGGAATATGGATAATAATTAATTATAATAAGAACAGGTTTCACAAGATGGATACATGGATAATACAAATATCTTACCAGGTGTGACATCATCTGGCACAACATTTATTTTTCCCTCTCGTTGGGCATATTTTAAGATTTTGTCTGCAATTGCAGGCCACTTCTCAAACATTTGTCCTGCTGCCTCAGGATGAAGTTGCTGAAAGTCTTGCGATATCTGATAAATAAAAAAAAGAACAAATTAATTACGATAGCACTGAGAGTTCAATAAGTACATAATAAAACAAACTTTTTTAAATTACCATGCCAGGATTGTCTGTCAGCCTGGGAAACTCCCTCAGGATTTCACTGATGGTTTTGGAGCCGTTACATCTAATCCATTTGCTTCTGTGTATGGAGGTTTCCTTCATCTTGGCCTCCACTTCAGAGACTGGATATTTGTTAGCTTTCAGCCAGGCAACCATCTCTCGAATATTTTGGGGAGATGAAAGTGAATCTGTTGAACAATAGTAAAGGCAGTAAAGAGTGTGAACTTGTTTGTGAAAGTGGTTGTCACAATTAGATGTTGATTGGCAAGAGAACAAAAACATGAGTATAAAATTACCATCCCATTGCTAAAGAACGGCTGCTAAATGTATCATACAACCTCAGCAGTATCTATAGTCCCTCAAACAACTACCCTGCAACAGAAAAATACTGGAAAAAAATCATGTAAATGAACAAATAATGAAAATATGATACCTTACCTGGTGTAAGGACAGCATGGTCCTCTTGTGGTTCCTGTTGGCGCGGGCGAATCAGGCTCCTCATACGCTTTCTGACATTTCTCAAGCGCTCCTCCAAAAAACCTGTAGCAGGTCTGTGTTTTCGGCCAGGTGTGTACCATGCTCCCTGTGACATAAGATCCAATTCAGCTTTAAGTGTAAACCCAATAATAGGTAATGAAGCAATTAACAAAAAATGTGTTTGTGTTAAAAACCACATTAATGGAACACAGTTGCCACATTGCCAAATTGACTATTACTCATTTCACTTCCTTGCTGTCCTTCCATGGCACGCAATTTTTTTTTAAGAACAAAATAATTTGACAGTTTGTGACATCTACATAACTCACTCAACTCTTAACTGAAACAATTACAGCCTTTTCCTTGAGTAAGGATGTACAACTAAACGCATTTGTAAACAGTTCAAAAACGCACATTTTTAATTTATGCATTTACTTTATTGGTGGGATAAAATATACTGATTACTAAATATCTGGGTGAACTTACATAGCTGCTGCCTGTGTCATCCTTAAGACATGGAAATTCATAAATCAACGCCATGGCAAGTGCTATCTTAGTGTCTGAGGGTGGCCTGTAGAGGATAGCATTTAAAAATGGGTAGAAAGGTTACGATGCCATTATATAAATCAACTGCATTAAAATTTTATTTTTTCTCCTTGCAAAACTTGCTTACATTTCGCCATGTTTTTCAATAAGGTGGGATACCAGAAGTCTCACAAGAAGCTTCCTCTCTTTGGATGTAATTGATTGCTTCTCATCCAAAGTGCTTAATATAGATCTCCCTTCAAGGCTACCTCCCAACATTTGGCGAATCGCCTATATTGGATATAAACAAATTACTTAAAGATTTTTACGCATTGCACTGTTATCTAGGTGCTTAGAAAATTCAAACATACAAATTCTGGATGAAGCACCACAGTAAGCAGAGTTGTCGATGCCACCGTTTCAACATTCTTTTCTGATAAACATTGATCCTTTGTCGAACAGGCAGCTTGGAGCTATAGTAAGGAGGGATTCAAAAACTCATCATGCACTTAAAACAAACATTTAACACAATACATATAATTCAACACCTGATCATAACATTGTGAATGTCAGATGAAATGAACAGCGTCTTAAAAGATTCTGTATCTAAGTGAAACATATAAACAGTCATCATTATCCCTGAAGGACTTCACTGCATGGAGAGTGTGATAGTCAAGGAGGGAACCTTGATCAACAGCAAACACATCAGTGGTTGCTGTTACACCGTAGGCAAAGAAATGCTTCTCAAATCCTACTGTATCCCATTTTTGGATGACAAGCTTCACTCTGTCACCCAACATGAGAAGGCTTTTCACTCTACCAAACTGGGGCTCGCCATCAGCAGTGTAAGACAGAAATACTGTGGTTCCAGGTTTGTAGTGTGTACCATTTACTTTTACCCAAGCTGGCACAAAGATCTCTGTAAAGGGTGGAATATCCTCAAGACCATTTTGTACATCACAAAAGCCATCCATTACGGCAAGCAAAACACTCTGGCCTGGACCAACCTCTGTTTCATTTTTAAACACAGAACCAGAGAGGAGTGAGTAGCATAGCATCATCTGATGCCGAAATGCCATAGTCTTACAAATATTCTTAAAGTTACAGGTGACATGGCTGATGCGTTTAAAGAAACCATGTTTGGCTTCAAATCGCATCGACCAGAACTGAACAAGTGGTCCCAAGTGTAGGATTGCATTTGGATAGTGCACCATGAGGTGGTGCTTCGGGCGAAGATGCAATCTGGGGTACAGCTCAAGGAACAGAGAGTGATGCTCATCAATCAGTGCAGCCAAGTAAACTACAGCCTCTGGTGTAATGGAAGAAGAGAAAATCAACTCCATACATTCCAGAAGGAGAAGCAAGAGCTCCCAGTGCTTGTTTTCTTCAGGAATGAGGTCCCCAATCATACATGGCAACCATCTGAGGAGACACCATGTTTGCGCTGCAGACTGATGCATTGCTCCTTCGGGATTTTTAAGTTCATTCTTCCCAATCAAGGATGGCTTATTCTTCAGATCAGGAAAGCCATAATCAAAACTTGTGATCCGGAAGTTGAGTTTTTCAAGGGTCAAGTGTTTGTCCTCAATCAGTGAAGAGATTACCAGCTTCAACTCATATGGCCCCACCCCTTCCAACAAGTCATGCATTATGTCTGCAACTTTGTTGTCTGTGACATGAAAGTAGGACAGACTGTTTAGGATGCTGTCTCTTTTAACACCAGTCTCAGACACATTACCATGACAAACATCTTCAGCATGGTTTGTTTCATTTCTTATCATGGCAAGATCCTCTTTTGTCTGTGTCCTTGTGATGTTCTTGTGTGCCTTGCACATGCGACAGAAGAAATTACTTGAGAAGCTCTCAGTAAAACCTAGAATGGCATTTAGGCCAAGATTGTCCCCACACACCTGTGCAACAGAAAACCTCATTTCACCCTTGAAAAGAGGTGTGTTGAGGGAGATGCCAGTGATCTCAAGATCTTTCAGCTCCTCTACAATTGACTGTAGAACACTATCAATCCCATAGGTTTTTGCATCATCTGTTCTGTAAACTGCTATGAGAAAGTGTGATGAGAGTTTTGATAGAAACTCTGGAGGCAGACTCTTGATAGTGAAGTAAAGGAACCCCAACTTGTGTACCACAACCTTTGAGCCTAGTGGGTTAACTATTTCACAGTCATCGTTGTACAAAAGAAGTGGAACAGACACATTGCTGGAAAAGAGACAATGCTGCTTGCAATACTTCCCATCATAGAAGTCTATGAGTACTCCATTTTCTCTTTTCTGCCAGGTGAAGATGGCCTCCAAAATGCCAGGGATCTCAAGCAGTTGAGTTAGCAGAGTTTTCAGTGGGACACGAAAAAACACATCCTGAACAGCAACCTGTCTAAGTGTCCCAGTAGCAGAGTCCCTTCTCTGCACATATGAGACTCCAGGCAGAGCCTGCTCTACAGGCTGGATAAAGTATCCTGACTTTGCAAAATACTGCATTTGTTTGAAGTCTGAATCCAAACCTTTAAAGGGGCACACTGCCTTATCAAAATCACGGGCAAGTTCTTGCACCTCTGGGTCATCCCGATGGCCGAATTTCGCAAAGAGAGACAAAGACTTTCTCTGAAGTGAACCCACAATGTCTGAAATCAAGCAGGATGTCTGTGCAACAACAAAATTGACTGTACTATATGTCTGTGCTGCCTTGGCCTTAAGAGCTGCTAAAAACAGAGCTACCCGCTGTGTTACAGTCTCTGGCTGCAACTCGTCCCAGAAATCATCTTCGTTTCTGCCCTGTTGTGTAGGAGCCTCAGATGTGTCTGCATTTGCTAACTCTCTATCAATGGGACCTGAGAAACACTGTACAGACATTGTTGTGGTACCAATTAAATGCTGTCCAGTACTTTGGGCACTTTCTTGGACAGAATGTTGAAGAAGATGTCGTCTGAATGACCGAATATATCTGAATGTCCGTCTGCAGCCATCTTCGCAGCATTGAAAAAAGGACGAAGCGGTATTAACACCATGAACTGCCCTTAAATGAACAAACAGTCCTTTTGCATGACCAGGGATTGCCTGTCTGCAGCGAAAGCATGTGAATGACATTAGAGAACTTACCTTTAATCTTTACCAAACTTACAAAAACAAAAGCACTTTACTCACAAGCTCCTTGTGATGTTTTTGAAATTTGAGACGTTGACCAATTTTTGGAATAAGATGCTGCATGGCAGCATCATCCAGCAAAAGGAAACTCTCCTCATCCACTTCCTGCTCTGAAAATTAAACAGACAAAAACAGACAGTTGTAGTTTTGAGTCCACACACAAAATATGCCACAGATAAATGAAGTCAACTTCGGCTTAGTTGGTCATAAAACCAAGCACATCAGCTGAAGAAAAAATTAAAAAAACACCTTCTGTTTAAATCTAAAAAGTTAGTTAGTTTACTGTAGTATTGGTGTAGCTCTTCAGGAAAGGCTATTTACAATGAAAACCCTCATAACATGTGCTTGCATCTTGATAGACGTTTTAGCAATGTTAACTAAATATTAAATATTAGCTTACCTTTGAATGTATCCAACAGGGTGTCCAGCTGCCATTCATTTAATTTTGTTTTGACAAATTCATCCATCAAGTCTGATCTAGAATAATTAGAATCAGAATCAAAATTACTTTATTCATCCTCAAGGGGAAATTCGGGGATAATAATAATACAATATTATTTATAATTATTTATAATATTTATATAATAAAAATAATATTAAAGATAAAATGTTTAGGCAATGAAACAGTCTAACTTTGTATATATAATTTGCCAAGAAACATATGCCAAAAATATGTAAACATAAAAAATTTAATCTAATCTAATAGATGAAAATTGGTACTTCGGCTATAGGGCGCTGCCATATTTTCGACGCGTCACTGTTGTCGTCATGCGTCATGTGATTCGGTACAAACGCACAGCAGTGAAACCTATTGATTTGTTATTGTTAAGAGAAGCCGGTCTGTTTGCAGTCACTTTTAACTTAAATGCATACGGCAGCGATTCATTCTCCTCTAAAGACACAGAGACCCGCAAATAAAATCTATTTAACGATAACGTTAAATAAAATTTGTTGTTAGTGTTTATTTGATTGATTATTTTATTTACATACCATTAACGCATTAACGACAGAAAGTAAACAATAGTGTTACGCCTCAAATAGATTTTGGGAAAAGGCCGCTAGCTTCGGGACTCTCCCAGACGCTTACTCCTGGCCCACCGCTGCTCTTGCCTTTCACACAAACACACAAAAAAAAATCTGTTCCCCCAAAATGTACCACCACTATCAAGCTGATCCTGCCAACAACGCCAAATGTTATGTGGCTATGAGACCAGCTGAAGAAATGATGAGAAGGTGGGTCTAATCAAATCAATTTATTAATGCAATCAAACAACATAAATTTGCCCACCTCCACTACCCCACTTCCAAAGAACGGCCGCCCGGAATGAAAGAAAAGTCCACCCCACACTTTATGAACAACTGTGATTCCACCACACACGTGAGTCAGGCACTGCAATTGTGTTTCACTGCACACGTGAGTATTTAGACACTGCAACCGTGTTTCACTGCACACGCCTGGCAGGTCGTATGGAAGTAGGGTAGGTACGGATTAAGGGGAAAACAAAAAAACGAAACAACAATAAACAAATTAAGAAAGAAAGAAAAACTAGTCCGCCCCAAAGGCACCTCCCAGTTCTTTTGTGCCACACACCGGCTCACTTGCCGGGCGGACTAGACAAAGAAAAGAAACCGACAATTTGCATGCTATGGCAAGAGCAGCGATGCCCATCAACCCGACGCTCTGCAACAAAACAAATACTTTCTTTTAAAACCGCTTTACACTTTATTAAATCATGCTTAAAATACCTGCAATATAATTAATAATCCTTAAAATACCTGGCATCTGCGTGACCAAACTACTTGTGAATACCGTCTACTTCTTTGCCTGAACATCCATCTGTAATGTATAAAACAAAGTCAATCAACCACCCGTCAAATACTTTAAAACAAAAAGGTAGGCTACAGCCAACCCGCATACCTGTATGGCCTCCCTGCACGCCAGTGTGGAGCAAGGTGTGCACCTGCCTTACTCCACCGGGCGGAACCAAACCCCAACACCTTTGTTCCCCCGTACAAGGAGCCCTATATATGCGGGTCGACTTACCCTCCCCTTTTTCCCGACCTGAGGCAAATAGCACCCGCTACAGGATGTTTGTGTTTAATACCAACTCACACAGTATGAATAAATCGATGCGATGTCAAGTCAAAACTCACGGACGTAGTCGCGCACCTTAAATCTTCGGTGCGGCTTTTGGAAAATGACGGCTCACTTGACTGCAGTCACGATTGCTGTGCTCACACTGTACGGCTGTATGGTGCGATTGTCGGCTGCGACTTCAGGTGATCACACTGAACCCGAAATGAAACATGTCTAACTCGGTACTGTTGCTGTTTCAAAGAAAAAGTCAGTCAGAATTTGTGTTGCATGCTGCTGCATCACCTCTGTCCTAAAGCGATAGAGTATAAATATATCTCTCTCCATGGCTGTGCTCTGTCCAACAACGTATGGGCGCCGCCATGTGTGTTATCGTCTGTAGCAACTTCATGGAGGCTCAGAGACATCGCGTATTCGGCCAACGCATGCGCAATAAAGGAAAAGAGACTTCGGGCCGTATATCTACTTAAACAGTGCTTTACTCTTACGAAGGGCGACAAAAATATCAAACATGTCAGAAATTCAACCGATCATCCGATTGCCGCTCGTGCCACTTTAACCGCCTCCAGTAAGCCCATGTCGACTGACGCACGACAAAGCTAAAATTAGGCCCGAGTCAAACGGACAAGTCTGCAGTGTGCTGCGTCCCTAATGGTCACTTTAAATGCTAAAAGAAGGATTCTCATGTTTGTTTTTAATCGAACTCGGTACTAAAGAGACTTACAATATAAACGGACACAAAGGTTAGGACTGTGAATTCAGATAAAGACACACAATGTATTGGCTAACTTTATACTGACGGCTTGTCTTAGCTAGCATATTTGCTCTGGCATACGCCAACCAACAAGTATCACGGCACAGAATAAGAAATATGTACACCACAAGCATTATAATTCAATATTGCGACGATAAGTGACAATTAACATTAAAATAAACACAATATGGTGACCTTAACCGACAAATGAAGAATATTAACCTACCAGAAAGTCCAGCAGTTGTTTCCCCTGCCAGCCGAAAAAACTGGAAACTTCCATGGGCGGGAAAATAAATGACACTGTGGCTGGGTCAAAATAACCCAACCAGATGGCTGGGTGGTGAAAATGCCTTTGATCCAGCATGAGCAACCCAACCATTGGTTCACAGTACCCCAAACAACCCAGAATGGTGACCCAGCATAATCAACCCAGCAATGTGTTTACAAAAATAACCCAGCACTTTTTTGAGTGTAACAGTAAGTTGTAACAGCAGCACTTAGCTTAATGCTAAACAAGCTAAAGTAGCATTAGCATAGCAGCTACATACTGTTGCTGCATGAGCTAACAAGCTACTTTACAGCTTCATTTATGTTTTTATACGTTTAAGTTTTATATCACGTCATTATATTGACGTTTGTAACTCATTTAGCAGACGTTTGTACGCAGAGCGACTCAGTGAACATTCAGGCTGCAGTATGAAGGAGGCTGTAGTGACGTGAAGCCTGCGTCTCTAAAAGTGTTTAACCCTCATGCATTGTTCGCAAACACTACCCTAATGTGTTGTTCGGGGACAAAAACGTCCCCTAACTTTAACGGTTTTAAAAATATATTAGATAAATATTTTTTTGAAATTTTTTTGCATAGACCTTTTAATTAACTTCAGTTCTAATCAACAGTAGTGAAAAAATCATTTTCCCCCAGGATTTTAACCGTTTAATCACCAATTTTATAAGGGGTGGTGCTGAAGATTGAAAAAAAAAAAAACACAAAATTGCTCATTTTTAATAGAAAAGGTGAATGTGGACTGGATTCTTTTTAACCTTCATTACAGTCTTGGTCATGTCAAACATCAGTAAAAAAATTGACTTTATTGCATTATTAGTTTTTGCACAGCACTGGATTTTCTTTTTTTTTTCCTAATGTGTTGTTCGGGGACAAAAACGTCCCCTAACTTTAACGGTTTTAAAAATATATTAGATAAATATTTTTTTGAAATGTTTTTGCATAGACCTTTTAATTAACTTCAGTTCTAATCAACAGTAGTGAAAAAATCATTTTCCCCCAGGATTTTAACCCTTTAATCACCAATTTTATAAGGGGTGGTGCTGAAAATTGAAAAAAAAAAAAAACACACAATATGGCTCATTTTTAATAGAAAAGGTGAATGTGGACTGGATTCTTTCTGGAAGAATGGACTTTATTGCATTATTAGTTTTTGCACAGCACTGGATTTTCTTTTTTTCTCCCATTTTGTCCCATAGACTTGCATTATAAACACACTTTTTTTGACTGCACAGCCATGGCACTACATAATCATGCATTCTTGATTGTTGGTGGTTTACCCTGTTGGTAGGAGGTAACATTTGTGATTTTTACAGTTAACAACTTAATGACCATATTAACCCTTTACCTGCAGGCCTGTGCTCATGTACTGTAGTTTCTGGCTTGTATATGGAGTTATAGGGAGTATTTTAGCACATAATTGTGTGTCTACACACTGTGTGTGTATGTTAGAGAGGAAGAGAGCCATTTGCACACTGATCTTGTTGTCTGTGAGTACACACAACCACAGAGTCTTCATAGTAAACAAAAACAAAGAAAGTGTTGCTATGCACGTGTGGCCCTTTGATGTCTCCAAGTGCAGACTAAACAAAACAAAAGGCAAGTGGTCTTACATGTGACCGTGTGGTCATTTGATGGTGAGAAGAGCAGAAAGCAACATGAAGAGAGGATTCACTTGTGCACAATCTCTGGAAATGATTGTGCAGCCTGGCTCTATGAAGGGCCAGGCTGTGAAGCTGTGAAGGCTGCACAAGTAGATCCGTCACTTGTTCACAAGCGAATCCTTCATTCGTTCACAAGTGAATCCTTCATTCGTTCACAAGTGAATCCTTCACTCATGCACAGGTGAATCCTCTCTTCATGCTGCTGCTGCTCTTGTCACCATTAAATGACCAGGAGGATGCATGCAAGTCTACTAGTGTTTTTGTTTTGTTTAGTCTGAACCTCTCAGCATCAAAGGGCCCGGCGCTTACTTTTAGGGCTGCAACAAATTTACTTTACTTTACTAAACTACTTTTAATACTAATTTTAGTAGGGGACTAAACTGTAGATTAGATTTGGTTAGTCAATGATTATTTATTATGTTATCAAGTTATCTATCTATGGTGTCTATTTAGTAACATGCACATGTACGTATGGTCGTGTGGAGCGCAACACACCATGGAAAAGGGGCACATAGACTTCACTTAGACTAATTCAGTGATCTCAACTGAGACACTAACCTAAAAGTAAAGTCACTCTACTGGAGGACATGTTTTCCGAAAGCTAAAAAAAAAAAAACAGCTATTTTACCCATCCACAACTTCAGACGCCAGAACTCCTGGATGTTTTCATTTTACATGCTTATGCATCGCCGTTGTACGTCTGAATTAGGTAAACTTCACTTACTTAGTAACTTTATTTTCCTGACTTTCCTTCCCTGACAGTGTGCAAATGGCTCTCTTCCTCTCTAACATACACACACAGTGTGTAGACACACAATTATGTGCTAAAATACTCCCTATAACTCCATATACAAGCCAGAAACTACAGTACATGAGCACAGGCCTGCAGGTAAAGGGTTAATATGGTAATTAAGTTGTTAACTGTAAAAATCACAAATGTTACCTCCTACAAACAGGGTAAACCACCAACAATCAAGAATGCATGATTATTTAGTGCCATGGCTGTGCAGTCAAAAAAAGTGTGGTTATAATGGAAGTCTATGGGACAAAATGGGAGAAAAAAAGAAAATCCAATGCTGTGCAAAAACTAATAATGCAATAAAGTCAATTTTTTTACTGATGTTTGACATGACCAAGACTGTAATAAAGGTTAAAAAAATCCAGTCCACATTCACCTTTTCTATTAAAAATGAGCCATTTTGTGTTTTTTTTTTTTTTCAATTTTCAGCACCACCCCTTATAAAATTGGTGATTAAAGGGTTAAATTAAAAGGTCTATGCAAAAAAAATTCAAAAAAATATTTATCTAATATATTTTTAAAACCGTTAGTTAGGGGACGTTTTTGTCCCTGAACAACACATTAGGGGGTAAAATTTGCCCACAGTGTACCGTTGACCTATGAAAAATTTTAAAATCATATTAACAAAATTTATGTAAAATTAAGCTTATTGAGGAAAAATGATTCAATTTATCCACATATTGACAAAGTTATGGCCAAAATAAACAGAAAAATTTCTCTCAGAGGACAAAAATGTCCCGAACACCACATGAGGGTTAAGTGATACAATGTGAAAAAGACAAACAGTGGTGGAGTAAGATGAGGCTGAGCTGTGTTACAGACTCTTCCCTCTCTTGTTTTGTCCTCTGCTCCTTCCCTTGCAGCCTGCAGAGTGTGTGCTTCCTCCTTTATTTTGAACGAGCCGCTCCTCTCTGCTTCCAGCAGCTGTCACAGGGCCCCGTGGGGGCGAGGGGGGGAGCCCCGAGCACTCTCATGCTTGGGGCCCTAGGCAATAGCCTGGTTTGCCTACCGTGTTGCGACGGCTCTGGACGCTGATTGGATGTTTACTCAGGGTGTGTGTGTGTGAGCTGCAGCCTGTGAATACACACAGTGGACGGACAGACATGCTAATAAAAAGTGCCCCTTCTTGTCAGATTTTTCCGCTACCGATGATAATTTTGTCAACGCGTAATATATTAAATTTGTGAGTATATTAACATGTGCTTTCTCAACGTCTAAAACTTTGATTTGAGGGGGCACTGCCCCCTCTTGCCCCTGCCTAGAACCGGCCTCGAACAGAAAATGCTGAAGACAAGAAAAATATAATATTCATATTTTTAGGGTATTCAATAATACCTTAAAATACAACATATGAAAAGCCTGGAAATGAACAATAACAGTATGAAGCCATTGAAAGAATAGCCTGTCAATTTACCATATGAAAGGTCTGAGGCTGGAACAATACCATAACTGTTGGGGCTATGTAGGTAAATTGTATCATATTTTGCTCTGTGTTAGAAAACTAGTCTGTATATTCTGATCTTTGCACATTCCACTCTTTATCACTCATATGCCAGCCAAGGCCACAGAAGGGAGTGAGGCACATGCACTCCCATGATGAAAGGGCTCATTAAAAAATATCAATACCCATGTAACTTTAATCACGCCTGCCCATGTAACCATGATTTATTATTTGTGCTTAATAAATACTGCTCACAGGGAGAGACGTGGATTTGAATGTGGAAAAGTAGTATCCAGCTGAAGGATGATCAACATGACAGATATAATGCTTAAAATCTGAAAAAGACTACAAATATGGCTGCTTTGTATGCCTCTGTGTGTCATCCTGTCACCATGGAAACAGCCCTGCCTGCCTAATTAAGCCCTAATTAAGACACCTGTGTGATTCTCCTTTTACTCCTCTCAGGGCAGGTCTTATGTATTTTAATGGGGGTGCAACCTTCAAACTGCAACAGCATTCAGACAAAAAAAAACCCACAACCGAGGGCACTAGCAAGGTTTACTCTACAAATGTGTGCGATTTCCTGTTGATCCAGTCAAATATGTGGAAATCGTGGCGAGTTATAAAATAGGTTTGCTCTTTTCCAGTCGCTTCACCGTTTATATGGGCTGTAAATGAGGAAAAGTCCGGGACTCTTCCCGAACAGCTGGCTCTACAGGCAAAACGGTTTGGTGTTGAGTTTTAAGAGTGACACCATCAGAACGCAAACCATTTTTCCTTTGACACAGGTGATCCCATCGCACAGCCGTGCTTCTGTCTGTAAAAGTTCCCATTGTACTGGAAATAAGTGGTGGTCAGGCAGAGGTCCAGCAGGTCACAGATGTGGTCTGGCGTTAGGTTGGTTCTCTCCTTGAGTGTGCTGTCTTGTGTGAGGCACGTCCTTACCATCTCTGTGGCTTCTGATGTAAGGATGCAAGTAAACAAGACATCATCTTTCTACCACATACAATGCAGTGATTCCATCCATTCCCAGGAAGTATGCACGTACTCACAGTAAGGACAAAGGGCTGTCAACCAGTCCCCCTCCGGTAGTCTCATAGTCGTTAGCCAGTCGTTAGACACACCTGGCCCAGTCAGCCAGATCATCACAGGTAAGTATGGAAACATTTAGTGCTATTGTTTTTTAAGTTTTTTAAGTTTGACCCAGACCCACCCACATAGGTCTGTAAACCACATATAAACCATGTTTCCCACCAAACAGTTAGAACTGACGAAGCTGCTTGGAGGAGCAGAGAAACGTCTTCAAGAAAACTCTACAAGTCCAGACGCCTTGCTTCAATCTTCTCTACGTATGATGACCTGGATGACTGAGAATCTTCATCAACATACATAGATTAGAGTAGAATATAGCATGTCCTTCCAATGTGGCTGCACTGTTGAAGATCTGAATGTTCCCACACCATCAATACTACCAATATGCAGATACACCTGGTCACCTATAGAACTCTACAGCATGTGTTGTCAGCAACAATACACTGTACTTTACCACAGACACAAAATGGCTGACATGGAATGACAATGGCAGGCAGCAGAGTGTGTGACTGACAAAAGTCAAGGATCATTGGTGGGCAGCATCACAGCTCCATAATTTAGGAGAAAAGCAGAGAAGATGACTAATATTGACCAGGTTGCTTCACATACTATTAAATCACATTAATCAACTGGTGCAGCTGTAGTTGAAATGACAGGATGTGACACAGTAGCTTCATCATGTCATTGAGGGAGAGACAAAGCACATGATACACACAGCCTTACAGAAATAAAGGCTCTCTGTTGCATTAACACTGTTTCATTAAGGTTAATTACAACATAACAGCATGAAACAGCCATGATCCAGACACTGTCACTCAGCCATTTTGAGCCTTAAAACCTTCTAACACAGACTCAAAATGGCTGCCATGGAAGAACACAAAATGGATGCCAAAAGAAGAGTCAGTGACTGACAGAAGTTCAGATCAACACACTGACAACCTATTCACATACAAGGCACAAATCCACACATTAAATAAAGCAGGTAAGATTATGACACCTGACTCCATCCACTTTACACAGCACACATCAAGTCTGATCTCTTATCACACACTGTACTAATCACATGTCAAACATGGCACACCCCACTATGACATACACAATCTCAGCAGCACTGATTACACTGTCCCACACAGCTTCATTAATGATGACAAACATATAAGACCAAAATCAGTCTGTCTATGAAAGCAGCCACACTCAGAATTCACTGCTGATACTGTCAGACAGGCTAAAACACACAGCAGCAAAGAGGTGAATGTAGAATCTTATATCACACAGAAAACCACACCACAGTCAGATCTAGAGCTGTGCGATTTGACGATAAATGATCATGAAGGATTTGAACGTATCGGCGATCTACCAGAATGGACAGATCGTTTTATCGTCCATAGAGCACGTTCTATTAATTGCAGTTCTATGTTCACGCAGACGCATGAGTTTTTTTCCTCGTCCAACTCTCAGTGCGCTTAATGTGAACACGACCAACCAATGACAGCCTCCCTGTTAGGAAGCTACGGCTAAAAACGAAAAGAGAACGGAGCAACTGGTCCCTAAAACGAACTCCACCTTTATGTTCGGTACTGTTTCTGCTGGCAGCAGCGGCGCGTCTTCTAAGCCCGTGTCTGTGTGTGCGCGCGACGTGTGTCGCAGTGGAAGGGCCGCGTGTATTATAATGCTACGAGCACGTACGCGCCCACCTCTCTGAACATTACCAGCTCGTTATATTCAGGTTCGCTGCTGTTGTGCCGTCAGCAGCTCTTCTACACCTGTGTGTGTGTGTGTGCATCAGATGCAGACAGAGGCAACAGCTAATGACGTCACCAAAACAATAACGCAGGCATTTGATGAAGTGGCTCCATGAGGACTCTAGTAAACGGTGGACAGAGGTGACAGCAGCAGCTCCGTTTGTCCTTAGATATGATTCCCATTAAAGTTTGATCATTTGTTCTAAATCACATTGAACTTTAAGAGTTACTTACTTAATACTTTACAGAATTACATTAGTCTTCTTTTTAACCTATTTGAAATAAAACTATGAAATAAAAGTACTGGCTTAAAAATAAAGTACAAGTACCCAGAAAAACTACTTAATTACAATAGTTACTGCCACCCTTGGATATATGCTGTCCACCCCTGGACACATGCAGTCCACCCCTGGACACATGCAGTCCACCCCTGGATATATGCAGTCCAGTGCAGTGTGGCATGCTCTGATCTGTACAATGGAGAAACCAAACAACTACTCCAAAAACTGGCCTTCAATGTTTGTCAAAGTTTGTCAAGATGCTTATGTTTAAGGCAAAAGCTGTGACCTTGTTCAAGTTTTGCAGCTTATTTTCGCTCGAAGCCGTGAAAACATGTTAATCAAACAGACGAGGTGGCCGAGTGGTTAAGGTGATGGACTGCTAATCCATTGTGCTCTGCACGCGTGGGTTCGAATCCCATCCTCGTCGTTTCATATTTTAAGGTCAACGTCCTGACACAGGATCATCAGTTGATGGTGTCATAAACATTCCAACTTAAGACAGTTTGGACAGTAATACTGGTGTCCTATCTACACAGATCAGTCTATGGAGAAGTCCACAGTCTGTGCATTGGTCCAGCTGTAGGCATTAATGGAAAACCCACATTCAGGAAATGAGAATATGTGAAAAGGTTCAACATTGAAGACACCTGGAGCCACTCTAACCAGATAATGAACAAACACCTGCAAAGGCCTTTAAATGGTCTCAGTCTAGTTCTGTAGGCTGCACAACCACAGGAAGACTGCTGACTTGACAGTTGCCCAAAAGACGACCATTGACACCTTGCACAAGGAGGGCAAGACACAAAGAGGCTGGCTGTTCACAGAGCTCTGTCCAAGCACATTAACAGAGGGAAGGGGAGTACAAGCAAGAGGGAGTACAAAGTGTTCTGCCCAAACAGGGACTTGAACCCTGGACCCTCAGATTAAAAGTCTGATGCTTCCAATTCGTCACTAGTACACTTCATGTAGTGCAGTGAGTCCTGATTGACTTGCAATTGACCCTTTGTACATGGGGGATTAGCTCAAATGGTAGAGCGCTCGCTTAGCATGCGAGAGGTAGGGGGATTGATGCCTGCATCCTCCAGCCTGCATTTTAGGAAGGAGGGTGTAGCTGGATGATGAGGAAAACAACAGTCAGCATCATCTTCCATAAAAACACATGACAATAACGTGTGAGACAGAGAGTTTATGATCAGTGCTCCCCCTCCTGGTTAGGACATATGATGACATTTTAAATGTACCAGTCAAAAGTCACTCAGTGGTTTGTCTTTGTTTTTATGACTTTCTACATTGTAGCTTCATCCTGAAGACATCAGAGCTATGAAGGAACACATGTGGAATGATGCAGTGAACACAAAGTGTTAAACCAAGCAGAATATGTTTGATGTTTGACATTCTTCCAAGCAGCCAGCTTTTGCTTTGATGACAGCTTTGCACACTCTTTGCATTCTCTCAATCTGAACTGAACCACCAATGCTGTGCAATGCTGACATCTAGTGGTGGAATCGCAGGCTGCAGCCTCCTCATTCCAAAATCCCTCCTCCACATAAAGTCAAAAGTTCTAAATGTGAGTCATTAAATGAGAGGTTCCAGCAGAAACGTCCAAACATCTGAAGAGAAGCTGAGAAGCCTGAGATACAGGGGCTACAAGCTGAGCTTCAACTGTTCCTGTTTAGACAATAAGAACAGATCATCACTGTCTTTTAAAATGTTCTGATCAAATCACATTAGTTTGTATATTTATATTACACACAGTCCATGTCTTGTTTGTTTTGTAGAGGTTTAGTCTTTTTGTGTCTTTCGTTTGCAATGTGTTCATTCAGTTTACTCTGGTGGTTTCTTATGTTTTTGGATTTTGTAATTTTAGAAGCAGCTAGAAAAGTTTCTATTTTCCTAAGGAACCAATACCTTGTTGTATGTGTTAATACATAGTGATATAAACCAAGGAATAGGCTATTATTGGGTATACTGTGCAAAACAAATTATTATTAAAAGCAGGTTAAAGATATTTGATCTGACACACACGCGCGCGCACACACACACACACGCACACACACACACACACACAGCTTCTCCCTAGTCATTGTTGTGTGTGGGCACTTTGCCCACACTGCCTCCAGTGGCGCTCCTTGCTGGTCATTGTGTGACGCTGCAGCCTTAAGCAATTTACCTCTGGGATTATTAAATCAAATTTTAACTTTCAAATCAAGCACAGATGACCCATGTTTGAGTCAACTATGAACGCTCGGCTGTACTCGGGCATTTGTTTCTCAGCCCACCCTTCGATAGCTCAGTTGGTAGAGCGGAGGACTGTAGTGAGACAATAAAACTGAAATCCATAGGTCGCTGGTTCAAATCCGGCTCGAAGGAGAGACTTTTAACCCTCGAGAGTTTCATCATAATGTCACGTCATTTTTTCACCGATTTTTTGGCTAAAGGGCCGATGTGACATATATGTCACAATGATTTTTATCTGATTTGAGTTTTTATCTGAAGTGCATTTGTTCAATACATGTGTTTACAACACGTTTATGTAATGAAGGATGTGTTATGTAGTCATTAGAATCCTTGACTGGTCAAATCTTACCTTTAGCAAGTAGATAGAGCCTTTTTAAAATTTGCTAGCTCTGCGTCTGTAAACACAAAATCACCTACAAACAAACCAGCCTGTTTGACCCCAATGGTACAGCAAATCACTCATTAAGGAATATGACATGCAGTTTTTATTTAGTAAACAATGTTTAGCTTTTAATCTTAGTGAAACAGGGGAAATCGCTGCATATCAATTTACGATTAATGAATTCCTCGATAATTTGCATCCCTATTCTGACCTGGAAGATTGAGAAGATCGGACCAGTTGTATTTTGGAATATTTGAATGCTTTTTTGTGGAATACTTGATGCGGCCCAGCCTTACCCAGCCTCGACCCCCATCGCCCCCCCCGGGTAAGTTGAGTTTGAGACCCCTGCTGTAGATCTTTGTTTAAAAAAAAAAAAAAAGAAGACCATATATCCCACTTTTTGGGCCTCGTTGGCGCAGTAGGCAGCGCGTCAGTCTCATAATCTGAAGGTCGTGAGTTCAATCCTCACACGTGGCACAACTTTTAGAGGCATTGAATAAAGAGTACACACACTCACCATTTACAGGTACATAATATTACATAGTAGCATCGACAAGCTAATTTACAGAGGAAATGACCATAAAAGCAGGTGTCTGTCAGTGCTTACTATACAATCCGGTGGTTGCCTACCCATTGTGCATGTGTAGAACACAGACCTTAAGGGGCCCCACACTGAACAGACTGTGTGACAGAGGCTGGGGATCAATGCCACCATTGTGAACACAATACCAGGAAGTTTAAGGCCTTTTTTTCATATACAGTGCCCATGTTAGTGCCAATATGTCTCATATACGTGCTGGCTACTACTCTTTTTAACCTATGAGACTGACGCGCTGCCTACTGCGGCTGTGGTTGCTCACAAACAAGTGAAATATGGTCCTTTTTTAACAAAGACATCTACATTGCAGTATGTTAGTGAGAATATCTCTCATATGCGCGCTGACTACTGCACCAACAAAAATTCTTAATTTAACCTTTAGGAGTATGTACACACCTTAAAACTGCTGTGAAAATATGATATGTTAATACGTAGAGAAGATTGAAGCAAGGCATCTGGACTTGTAGAGTTTTCTTGAAGACGTTTCTCTGCTCATCCAAGCAGCTTCATCAGTTCTGTTTGGTGGGAAACATGGTTTATATGTGGTTGCAGACCTCAGTGGGTGGGTCTGGGTAAAACTCACAAACAATAGCACTAAATGTTTCCATGGCTGCCTGGGCCAGGTGTGTCTAACGACTGGCTAACGACTATGAAACTGCCAGAGGTGGACTGGTTGACAGCCCTTTGTTCTTGCTGTGAGTATGTGCAAACTTCCTGGGAATGGATGGCATCCCTGCATTGTATGTGGTAGAAAGATGATGTCTGAGGCCACCACCTCTGTTAAGGGAAGGTTTTTCCAGCTTAACAGAGATGCTTCCTTGACTCCTCTTTCAAACCACCTTTCCTCTCTGTCTAAAATGTGAACATTGTTGTCCTCAAAGGAGTGTCCTTTCTCTTTGAGGTGGAGGTGAACAGCTGAGTCTTGTCCTGAGGAGGTGGCACTCCTGTGCTGAGCCATTCTTCTGTGGAGTGGTTGTTTAGTTTCTCCAATGTACAGATCAGAGCATTCCTCACTGCACTGGACTGCATATATCACATTGCTGTGTTTCTCCCTGGGAATCTTATCCTTCGGGTGAACCAGTTTCTGTCTCAGTGTTGTCATCGGTTTGAAGTGGACCGGGATGTCATGGTTGTTGAAGATCCTGCAGAGTTTCTCTGATACTCCTGACACATATGGAATGGAGATGTTCTTTCTCCGCCGGTTGTTGTCCTTCTTCTTGTTGTTGGGGGGTCTTGTTTTAGTGGCTTTGATGAGTGCCCACTTGGGGTAGCCACAGGTTTGCAGGGCCTTCCTGATTGGTGTTGCTCCTTCTTCTTCCCCTCTGAGCTGGTTAGTACAGTTTGTGCTCTGTGCTGCAGGGTCCTGATGACTCCCAGTTTGTGTTCCAGTGGGTGGTGTGAATCAAACAACAGGTACTGGTCCGTGTGTGTGGGTTTCCTGTACACTTCCATGTTGAGGCTCCTGTCCTCCTCAATATGTACTGTGCAGTCCAAGAAGGCCAGATTGTTCTCCCTGATGTCCTCGCGAGTGAACTTGTTGTTATCCACTGCGTTGACCACCTACGCTTCAGCCTGAGATGCAGACAGGAAAAGTTAACCCCGAACAGCCTACGTCTCGGATCCATTGTCAAGGGCCACAGAGCAGACACCATCCTGCAGAAAGCCCAGAACCAACTCCTCAACGAAAGGATCAGACAGATCAACTTCACCATAGACACTCTCATGGTCACCACAAAGCAGACAAGATCACAGCTTGCCACCCTCCTACCCAGCGAAGTCATGGATGAAGTCATCAAACTGACTGAAAAAGTCCAGACGGCACAGCACACCAGGGGTAAGGAACGACAAAAACGCAAATTCCATAAATTGAAAACTGTTTTCTCTGTTAAAAATGCAGCTAACCTTCACACATGGAGGAGGGAGGACCACTCACTGCCACAGCAGGACACCCAGGACAAATGGGTAAAGAACCTTTCAGACAGACAACTGAGCCAGCCGGAAAAAGATGTGTTGGCCAAAGGACTCAACTTTGCCATCTCGCCAGAGCAGATTCCAGTGGTGGACCTCATCACAGCCACAGAGTCAGCCATCAAGAACAACAACCTGACAGACACAGAAGCTGAGCAACTCCGCTTGAAGGTCACAGCCACACTCTCCACTGCTAAAGCACCGCCATCCAACCTCTCCAGTGATGAAAGGAAGGCCCTGATTGCACTACAAAAGGACCGGGACATTACCATCTTATCAGCAGACAAAGGAAGATGCACAGTGGTGCACAGGACTACCACGCCAAAGTGACAGAACTCCTCAGTGACACAGCCACATATGAGACACTGAAGAGGGACCCCACCGGAAACTACAAGAAGAAACTAGTCAGCTACCTACAAAAACTGGAGAAGGACCAAATCATCAACCGCAAGCTCTACTTTCGACTGTATCCTGGGGAAGCCACTCCACGCCTGTATGGACTCCCCAAGATACACAAGGAAGGAGTCCCCCTCAGACCCATCGTCAGCAGCACAAACTCAGTCACATACAACGTGGCTAAGCACTTGGCTGAACTCCTGACACCACTGGTAGGTGACACACCACATCACATTCACAACTCGCAGGACTTTGTGAACAAGGTGGAGAAGATCCAAATGGACCCAGATGACACCATGGTCTCATTTGATGTCACCTCCTTGTTCACCTGCATCCCTACATCAGAAGCCACAGAGATGGTAAGGATGTGCCTCACACAAGACAGCACACTCAAGGAGAGAACCAACCTAACGCCAGACCACATCTGTGACCTGCTGGACCTCTGCCTGACCACCACTTATTTCCAGTACAATGGGAACTTTTACAGACAGAAGCACGGCTGTGCGATGGGATCACCTGTGTCTCCTATTGTGGCCAACCTCTACATGGAAGAAGTGGAGAGAAGAGCCCTGAGTTCCTATCCTGGAACCACCCCCACCCACTGGTTTAGATATGTGGATGACACCTGGGTCAAAATCAAGACCAACGAAGTGGAACGGTTCACAGAACACATCAACGCAGTGGATAACAACATCAAGTTCACTCGCGAGGACACCAAGGACAACAATCTGGTCTTCTTGGACTGCACAGTACATATTGAGGAGGACAGGAGCCTCAATGTGGAAGTGTACAGGAAACCCACACACACGGACCTTTACCTGTTGTTTGATTCACACCACCCACTGGAACACAAACTGGGAGTCATCAGGACCCTGCAGCACAGAGCACAAACTGTACCCACCAGCTCAGAAGAAGGAGCAACACCACATCAGGAAGGCCCTGCAAACATGTGGCTACCCGAAGTGGGCACTCATCAAAGCCACAAAAACAAGACCCCCCAACAACAAGAAGAAGGACAACACCAGGCGGAGAAAGAACATCTCCATTCCATATGTGTCAGGAGTATCAGAGAAACTCCGCAGGATCTTCAACAACCATGACATCCCAGTCCATTTCAAACCTATGACAACACTGAGACAGAGACTGGTTCACCCGAAGGATAAGATTCCCAGGAAGAAACACAGCAATGTGATATATGCAGTCCAGTGCAGTGAGGAATGCTCTGATCTATACATTGGAGAAACTAAACAACCACTCCACAGAAGAATGGCTCAGCACAGGAGAGCCACCTCCTCAGAACAAGACTCAGCTGTTCACCTCCTCCACCTCAAAGACAAAGGACACTCCTTTGAGGACAACAACGTTCACATTTTAGACAGGGAGGAAAGGTGGTATGAAAGAGGAGTCAAGGAAGCCATCTATGTTAAGCTGGAAAAACCTTCCCTTAACAGAGGTGGTGGCCTCAGACATCATCTTTCTACCACATACAATGCAGTGATTCCATCCATTCCCAGGAAGTTTGCACATACTCACAGTAAGAACAAAGGGCTGTCAACCAGTCCCCCTCCGGCAGTTTCATAGTCGTTAGCCAGTCGTTAGACACACCTGGACCAGTCAGCCAGAACATCACAGGTAAGTATGGAAACATTTAGTGCTATTGTTTGTAAGGTTTTTTTAAGTTTTACCCAGACCCACCCACATAGGTCTGTAACCACATATAAACCATGTTTCCCCACCAAACAGTTAGAAATGATGAAGCTGCTTGGATGAGCAGCGAAACGTCTTCTAGAAAACTCTACAAGTCCAGACACCTTGCTTCAATCTTCTCTACGTATGATGACCTGGATGACTGAGAATCTTCATCAACAATGATAGATGGTGTAATCCTGGACACATCACTGTCAAAGAACATATCTGCAGTAAGGACATTGAGCTGTTAGCTGTTAGCATGAGCGCTGATTGATTAAGGATCTACTGTAGTGCTGTGTGAGTCATCAGAGGACACTTCTGTCTTCATTTGAAGCTGGTAGGTACAAACTGCACCACTGCTAGCAGGAGCTCCTTTGTTCTACACCTGGACATCAGTTCACTCATTTTAACCACTGACAGACTCCATTTCTGGAAAGACAGACCATCTGGACAAGACAGGTCTCTGGTTCTCCAGTCTGGTTTACTCACAGAGGCGGTTCCATGGTGTAATGGTTAGCACTCTGGACTCTGAATCCAGTGATCTGAGTTCAAATCTCAGTGGAACCTTTTGTTTCAACAGTTATCCTGGTGTCCTTTCTACACAGTTAAGTCTATGGAGAAGTCCACAGTCTGTTCATTGGTCCAGCTGTAGTCATTAATGGACCGAAGGCCATGAAGGAGGCTGTGGTGCTGAATCCTGCTGCTTGTGCTGGATGATCCAGTTATAACATGGAATCCTCTGCTGTCCATGCTGGTATGTCCTGCTAGTACTCATTATTCAGGAAACAAGAACAAGTATTAGGGAGTGCTCTCAAGTGCTCTCTAAGCAAAATAAAATAGCTTTGTTTCTATGGTGACCCCACAGGCTGCAACAAAACACCACTACAGGTGCTGGTCATATAATTATAATATCATCAGAAGGTTGATTTATTTCAGTAATTCCATTCAAAAAGTGAAAGCTGTATAATGCAAACATTCATTCCACACAGACTGAAATATTTCAAGTGTTTATTTATTTTAATTTTGATGGTTATAACGGACAACCAATGAAAACCCACATTCAGTATCTCAGCTGGATGGATGAGGATGGATGGATAATGTAGTGGACTCCCACCCAGCAGATCAAGTCCCAGAGGTTACAGCATCATTTATTAGCTGAGTTTCCCCTCAGGGAAGCTGCTGTTTACAAGCTGTTTACAGAGAGAAGCAAGAAAACAACAGTCAGCATCATCGTCCATAAAAACACATGACAATAACATGTGAGACAGAGAGTTTATGATCAGTGCTCCCCCTGCTGGTTAGGACATATGGTGACATTTTAAATGTACCAGTCAAAAGTCACTCAGTGGTTTGTCTTTGTTTTTATGACTTTCTACATTGTAGATTCATCCTGAAGACATCAGAGCTATGAAGGAACACATGTGGAATGATGTAGTGAACACAAAGTGTTAAACCAAGCAGAATATGTTTGATGTTTGACATTCTTCCAAGCAGCCAGCTTCTGCTTTGATGACATCTTCACACACTCTTTGCATTCTCTCAATCTGAACTGAACCACCAATGCTGTGCAATGCTCACATCTAGTGGTGGAATCGCAGGTTACAGAATCAGAAATTACTTTTTTTTATCCCCGAGGGGAAATTCTTGTTTGTTACAGACAAATAGAAGAAAAGAAAACTGAAATATGAAATAGAAATATATAATAAATATTGAAATCCCTGAGTTGTATCTAAAGAACATATTTACTATTGTGTAAAAACCTTTACACAGTAAAGAGCCTGACATGAATGTACCAGTATGAATGTACAGTGTCTGAGTGACTGTTACAGTTCAGAGTTCAGTAGTTTGATAGAGACGGGCCGGAATGACTTCCTGTCTTCTCACCTGCTCTGTGGTGAAGGTGATCGGTGGAGGTGGGGAACCAGTAACTCCCAGGTGATGACTGTCAGCCGAGGGGTCTGAGGACGAGGTGCGAGCAGGGCCATGTGGATGAGCTGTGGGAGAAGAGAGGGCGGGTGACGTGGCTGGTCGTTGTCGCTCAGCTGCTGAAGAGTCGTTAGCAGGGTGAACTGGGGTCACTAAAAAAACTGATTCAGCTCATTGGCCCTTTGCACACTGCCATTAACTCCACCCCTGCTGCTCCACCTGTAACCAGTGATGGTCCTCATGCCACTCCACACCTCTCTTGTGTTGTTTTGCTGAAGTTTCCACTCCAGCTTCCTCCTGTACTTCTCCTTGGCCTCCCTGATTTTTATTCTCAGGTCCTTCTGTGTAGCTCGCACCTCCTGCCTGTCGCCCGCTTTGAATGCCTTCTTTTTTCTGTTTAAAATGGCTTTAATGTCCTTAGTCACCCATGGCTTGTTGTTGGGGTAACAATTCACTGTCCTAACTGGAACAACACTGTCCACACAGAAGTTTATGTATCCAGTTATGCACTCTGTGATCTCATCAATGTCCTGGCTGTGGGGTTCACAGAGTGCCCGCCAGTCAGTCACTTCAAAGCAGTCCTGAAGTGTTGAAGCATCCTCATTCCAAAATCAATCCCTCCTCCACATAAAGTCAAAAGTTCTAAATGTGAGTCATTAAATGAGAGGTTCCAGCAGAAACGTCCAAACATCCGAAGAGAAGCTGAGAAGCCTGAGATACAGGGGCTGCAAGCTGTGCTTCAACTGTTCCTGTTTAGACAATAAGAACAGATCATCATCTTCATCACCCTCAATAAGAACAGATCATCATCTTCATCACCCTCAATAAGAACAGATCATCATCTTCATCACCCTCAATAAGAACAGATCATCATCTTCATCACAAACGTGTTGTAAACACATGTTCAATACATGTGTTTACAACACGTTTATGTAATGAAGGATGTGTTATGTAGTCATTAGAATCCTTGACTGGTCAAATCTTACCTTTAGCAAGTAGATAGAGCCTTTTTAAAATTTGCTAGCTCTGCGTCTGTAAACACAAAATCACCTACAAACAAACCAGCCTGTTTGACCCCAATGGTACAGCAAATCACTCATTAAGGAATATGACATGCAGTTTTTATTTAGTAAACAATGTTTAGCTTTTAATCTTAGTGAAACAGGGGAAATCGCTGCATATCAATTTACGATTAATGAATTCCTCGATAATTTGCATCCCTATTCTGACCTGGAAGATTGAGAAGATCGGACCAGTTGTATTTTGGAATATTTGAATGCTTTTTTGTGGAATACTTGATGCGGCCCAGCCTTACCCAGCCTCGACCCCCATCGCCCCCCCGGGTAAGTTGAGTTTGAGACCCCTGCTGTAGATCTTTGTTTAAAAAAAAAAAAAAAGAAGACCATATATCCCACTTTTTGGGCCTCGTTGGCGCAGTAGGCAGCGCGTCAGTCTCATAATCTGAAGGTCGTGAGTTCAATCCTCACACGTGGCACAACTTTTAGAGACAGCATTGAATAAAGAGTACACACACTCACCATTTACAGGTACATAATATTACATAGTAGCATCGACAAGCTAATTTACAGAGGAAATGACCATAAAAGCAGGTGTCTGTCAGTGCTTACTATACAATCCGGTGGTTGCCTACCCATTGTGCATGTGTAGAACACAGACCTTAAGGGGCCCCACACTGAACAGACTGTGTGACAGAGGCTGGGGATCAATGCCACCATTGTGAACACAATACCAGGAAGTTTAAGGCCTTTTTTTCATATACAGTGCCCATGTTAGTGCCAATATGTCTCATATACGTGCTGGCTACTACTCTTTTTAACCTATGAGACTGACGCGCTGCCTACTGCGGCTGTGGTTGCTCACAAACAAGTGAAATATGGTCCTTTTTTAACAAAGACATCTACATTGCAGTATGTTAGTGAGAATATCTCTCATATGCGCGCTGACTACTGCACCAACAAAAATTCTTAATTTAACCTTTAGGAGTATGTACACACCTTAAAACTGCTGTGAAAATATGATATGTTAATACGTAGAGAAGATTGAAGCAAGGCATCTGGACTTGTAGAGTTTTCTTGAAGACGTTTCTCTGCTCATCCAAGCAGCTTCATCAGTTCTGTTTGGTGGGAAACATGGTTTATATGTGGTTGCAGACCTCAGTGGGTGGGTCTGGGTAAAACTCACAAACAATAGCACTAAATGTTTCCATGGCTGCCTGGGCCAGGTGTGTCTAACGACTGGCTAACGACTATGAAACTGCCAGAGGTGGACTGGTTGACAGCCCTTTGTTCTTGCTGTGAGTATGTGCAAACTTCCTGGGAATGGATGGCATCCCTGCATTGTATGTGGTAGAAAGATGATGTCTGAGGCCACCACCTCTGTTAAGGGAAGGTTTTTCCAGCTTAACAGAGATGCTTCCTTGACTCCTCTTTCAAACCACCTTTCCTCTCTGTCTAAAATGTGAACATTGTTGTCCTCAAAGGAGTGTCCTTTCTCTTTGAGGTGGAGGTGAACAGCTGAGTCTTGTCCTGAGGAGGTGGCACTCCTGTGCTGAGCCATTCTTCTGTGGAGTGGTTGTTTAGTTTCTCCAATGTACAGATCAGAGCATTCCTCACTGCACTGGACTGCATATATCACATTGCTGTGTTTCTCCCTGGGAATCTTATCCTTCGGGTGAACCAGTTTCTGTCTCAGTGTTGTCATCGGTTTGAAGTGGACCGGGATGTCATGGTTGTTGAAGATCCTGCAGAGTTTCTCTGATACTCCTGACACATATGGAATGGAGATGTTCTTTCTCCGCCGGTTGTTGTCCTTCTTCTTGTTGTTGGGGGGTCTTGTTTTAGTGGCTTTGATGAGTGCCCACTTGGGGTAGCCACAGGTTTGCAGGGCCTTCCTGATTGGTGTTGCTCCTTCTTCTTCCCCTCTGAGCTGGTTAGTACAGTTTGTGCTCTGTGCTGCAGGGTCCTGATGACTCCCAGTTTGTGTTCCAGTGGGTGGTGTGAATCAAACAACAGGTACTGGTCCGTGTGTGTGGGTTTCCTGTACACTTCCATGTTGAGGCTCCTGTCCTCCTCAATATGTACTGTGCAGTCCAAGAAGGCCAGATTGTTCTCCCTGATGTCCTCGCGAGTGAACTTGTTGTTATCCACTGCGTTGACCACCTACGCTTCAGCCTGAGATGCAGACAGGAAAAGTTAACCCCGAACAGCCTACGTCTCGGATCCATTGTCAAGGGCCACAGAGCAGACACCATCCTGCAGAAAGCCCAGAACCAACTCCTCAACGAAAGGATCAGACAGATCAACTTCACCATAGACACTCTCATGGTCACCACAAAGCAGACAAGATCACAGCTTGCCACCCTCCTACCCAGCGAAGTCATGGATGAAGTCATCAAACTGACTGAAAAAGTCCAGACGGCACAGCACACCAGGGGTAAGGAACGACAAAAACGCAAATTCCATAAATTGAAAACTGTTTTCTCTGTTAAAAATGCAGCTAACCTTCACACATGGAGGAGGGAGGACCACTCACTGCCACAGCAGGACACCCAGGACAAATGGGTAAAGAACCTTTCAGACAGACAACTGAGCCAGCCGGAAAAAGATGTGTTGGCCAAAGGACTCAACTTTGCCATCTCGCCAGAGCAGATTCCAGTGGTGGACCTCATCACAGCCACAGAGTCAGCCATCAAGAACAACAACCTGACAGACACAGAAGCTGAGCAACTCCGCTTGAAGGTCACAGCCACACTCTCCACTGCTAAAGCACCGCCATCCAACCTCTCCAGTGATGAAAGGAAGGCCCTGATTGCACTACAAAAGGACCGGGACATTACCATCTTATCAGCAGACAAAGGAAGATGCACAGTGGTGCACAGGACTACCACGCCAAAGTGACAGAACTCCTCAGTGACACAGCCACATATGAGACACTGAAGAGGGACCCCACCGGAAACTACAAGAAGAAACTAGTCAGCTACCTACAAAAACTGGAGAAGGACCAAATCATCAACCGCAAGCTCTACTTTCGACTGTATCCTGGGGAAGCCACTCCACGCCTGTATGGACTCCCCAAGATACACAAGGAAGGAGTCCCCCTCAGACCCATCGTCAGCAGCACAAACTCAGTCACATACAACGTGGCTAAGCACTTGGCTGAACTCCTGACACCACTGGTAGGTGACACACCACATCACATTCACAACTCGCAGGACTTTGTGAACAAGGTGGAGAAGATCCAAATGGACCCAGATGACACCATGGTCTCATTTGATGTCACCTCCTTGTTCACCTGCATCCCTACATCAGAAGCCACAGAGATGGTAAGGATGTGCCTCACACAAGACAGCACACTCAAGGAGAGAACCAACCTAACGCCAGACCACATCTGTGACCTGCTGGACCTCTGCCTGACCACCACTTATTTCCAGTACAATGGGAACTTTTACAGACAGAAGCACGGCTGTGCGATGGGATCACCTGTGTCTCCTATTGTGGCCAACCTCTACATGGAAGAAGTGGAGAGAAGAGCCCTGAGTTCCTATCCTGGAACCACCCCCACCCACTGGTTTAGATATGTGGATGACACCTGGGTCAAAATCAAGACCAACGAAGTGGAACGGTTCACAGAACACATCAACGCAGTGGATAACAACATCAAGTTCACTCGCGAGGACACCAAGGACAACAATCTGGTCTTCTTGGACTGCACAGTACATATTGAGGAGGACAGGAGCCTCAATGTGGAAGTGTACAGGAAACCCACACACACGGACCTTTACCTGTTGTTTGATTCACACCACCCACTGGAACACAAACTGGGAGTCATCAGGACCCTGCAGCACAGAGCACAAACTGTACCCACCAGCTCAGAAGAAGGAGCAACACCACATCAGGAAGGCCCTGCAAACATGTGGCTACCCGAAGTGGGCACTCATCAAAGCCACAAAAACAAGACCCCCCAACAACAAGAAGAAGGACAACACCAGGCGGAGAAAGAACATCTCCATTCCATATGTGTCAGGAGTATCAGAGAAACTCCGCAGGATCTTCAACAACCATGACATCCCAGTCCATTTCAAACCTATGACAACACTGAGACAGAGACTGGTTCACCCGAAGGATAAGATTCCCAGGAAGAAACACAGCAATGTGATATATGCAGTCCAGTGCAGTGAGGAATGCTCTGATCTGTACATTGGAGAAACTAAACAACCACTCCACAGAAGAATGGCTCAGCACAGGAGAGCCACCTCCTCAGGACAAGACTCAGCTGTTCACCTCCTCCACCTCAAAGACAAAGGACACTCCTTTGAGGACAACAACGTTCACATTTTAGACAGGGAGGAAAGGTGGTATGAAAGAGGAGTCAAGGAAGCCATCTATGTTAAGCTGGAAAAACCTTCCCTTAACAGAGGTGGTGGCCTCAGACATCATCTTTCTACCACATACAATGCAGTGATTCCATCCATTCCCAGGAAGTTTGCACATACTCACAGTAAGAACAAAGGGCTGTCAACCAGTCCCCCTCCGGCAGTTTCATAGTCGTTAGCCAGTCGTTAGACACACCTGGACCAGTCAGCCAGAACATCACAGGTAAGTATGGAAACATTTAGTGCTATTGTTTGTAAGGTTTTTTTAAGTTTTACCCAGACCCACCCACATAGGTCTGTAACCACATATAAACCATGTTTCCCCACCAAACAGTTAGAAATGATGAAGCTGCTTGGATGAGCAGCGAAACGTCTTCTAGAAAACTCTACAAGTCCAGACACCTTGCTTCAATCTTCTCTACGTATGATGACCTGGATGACTGAGAATCTTCATCAACAATGATAGATGGTGTAATCCTGGACACATCACTGTCAAAGAACATATCTGCAGTAAGGACATTGAGCTGTTAGCTGTTAGCATGAGCGCTGATTGATTAAGGATCTACTGTAGTGCTGTGTGAGTCATCAGAGGACACTTCTGTCTTCATTTGAAGCTGGTAGGTACAAACTGCACCACTGCTAGCAGGAGCTCCTTTGTTCTACACCTGGACATCAGTTCACTCATTTTAACCACTGACAGACTCCATTTCTGGAAAGACAGACCATCTGGACAAGACAGGTCTCTGGTTCTCCAGTCTGGTTTACTCACAGAGGCGGTTCCATGGTGTAATGGTTAGCACTCTGGACTCTGAATCCAGTGATCTGAGTTCAAATCTCAGTGGAACCTTTTGTTTCAACAGTTATCCTGGTGTCCTTTCTACACAGTTAAGTCTATGGAGAAGTCCACAGTCTGTTCATTGGTCCAGCTGTAGTCATTAATGGACCGAAGGCCATGAAGGAGGCTGTGGTGCTGAATCCTGCTGCTTGTGCTGGATGATCCAGTTATAACATGGAATCCTCTGCTGTCCATGCTGGTATGTCCTGCTAGTACTCATTATTCAGGAAACAAGAACAAGTATTAGGGAGTGCTCTCAAGTGCTCTCTAAGCAAAATAAAATAGCTTTGTTTCTATGGTGACCCCACAGGCTGCAACAAAACACCACTACAGGTGCTGGTCATATAATTATAATATCATCAGAAGGTTGATTTATTTCAGTAATTCCATTCAAAAAGTGAAAGCTGTATAATGCAAACATTCATTCCACACAGACTGAAATATTTCAAGTGTTTATTTATTTTAATTTTGATGGTTATAACGGACAACCAATGAAAACCCACATTCAGTATCTCAGCTGGATGGATGAGGATGGATGGATAATGTAGTGGACTCCCACCCAGCAGATCAAGTCCCAGAGGTTACAGCATCATTTATTAGCTGAGTTTCCCCTCAGGGAAGCTGCTGTTTACAAGCTGTTTACAGAGAGAAGCAAGAAAACAACAGTCAGCATCATCGTCCATAAAAACACATGACAATAACATGTGAGACAGAGAGTTTATGATCAGTGCTCCCCCTGCTGGTTAGGACATATGGTGACATTTTAAATGTACCAGTCAAAAGTCACTCAGTGGTTTGTCTTTGTTTTTATGACTTTCTACATTGTAGATTCATCCTGAAGACATCAGAGCTATGAAGGAACACATGTGGAATGATGTAGTGAACACAAAGTGTTAAACCAAGCAGAATATGTTTGATGTTTGACATTCTTCCAAGCAGCCAGCTTCTGCTTTGATGACATCTTCACACACTCTTTGCATTCTCTCAATCTGAACTGAACCACCAATGCTGTGCAATGCTCACATCTAGTGGTGGAATCGCAGGTTACAGAATCAGAAATTACTTTTTTTTATCCCCGAGGGGAAATTCTTGTTTGTTACAGACAAATAGAAGAAAAGAAAACTGAAATATGAAATAGAAATATATAATAAATATTGAAATCCCTGAGTTGTATCTAAAGAACATATTTACTATTGTGTAAAAACCTTTACACAGTAAAGAGCCTGACATGAATGTACCAGTATGAATGTACAGTGTCTGAGTGACTGTTACAGTTCAGAGTTCAGTAGTTTGATAGAGACGGGCCGGAATGACTTCCTGTCTTCTCACCTGCTCTGTGGTGAAGGTGATCGGTGGAGGTGGGGAACCAGTAACTCCCAGGTGATGACTGTCAGCCGAGGGGTCTGAGGACGAGGTGCGAGCAGGGCCATGTGGATGAGCTGTGGGAGAAGAGAGGGCGGGTGACGTGGCTGGTCGTTGTCGCTCAGCTGCTGAAGAGTCGTTAGCAGGGTGAACTGGGGTCACTAAAAAAACTGATTCAGCTCATTGGCCCTTTGCACACTGCCATTAACTCCACCCCTGCTGCTCCACCTGTAACCAGTGATGGTCCTCATGCCACTCCACACCTCTCTTGTGTTGTTTTGCTGAAGTTTCCACTCCAGCTTCCTCCTGTACTTCTCCTTGGCCTCCCTGATTTTTATTCTCAGGTCCTTCTGTGTAGCTCGCACCTCCTGCCTGTCGCCCGCTTTGAATGCCTTCTTTTTTCTGTTTAAAATGGCTTTAATGTCCTTAGTCACCCATGGCTTGTTGTTGGGGTAACAATTCACTGTCCTAACTGGAACAACACTGTCCACACAGAAGTTTATGTATCCAGTTATGCACTCTGTGATCTCATCAATGTCCTGGCTGTGGGGTTCACAGAGTGCCCGCCAGTCAGTCACTTCAAAGCAGTCCTGAAGTGTTGAAGCATCCTCATTCCAAAATCAATCCCTCCTCCACATAAAGTCAAAAGTTCTAAATGTGAGTCATTAAATGAGAGGTTCCAGCAGAAACGTCCAAACATCCGAAGAGAAGCTGAGAAGCCTGAGATACAGGGGCTGCAAGCTGTGCTTCAACTGTTCCTGTTTAGACAATAAGAACAGATCATCATCTTCATCACCCTCAATAAGAACAGATCATCATCTTCATCACCCTCAATAAGAACAGATCATCATCTTCATCACCCTCAATAAGAACAGATCATCATCTTCATCACAAACGTGTTGTAAACACATGTTCAATACATGTGTTTACAACACGTTTATGTAATGAAGGATGTGTTATGTAGTCATTAGAATCCTTGACTGGTCAAATCTTACCTTTAGCAAGTAGATAGAGCCTTTTTAAAATTTGCTAGCTCTGCGTCTGTAAACACAAAATCACCTACAAACAAACCAGCCTGTTTGACCCCAATGGTACAGCAAATCACTCATTAAGGAATATGACATGCAGTTTTTATTTAGTAAACAATGTTTAGCTTTTAATCTTAGTGAAACAGGGGAAATCGCTGCATATCAATTTACGATTAATGAATTCCTCGATAATTTGCATCCCTATTCTGACCTGGAAGATTGAGAAGATCGGACCAGTTGTATTTTGGAATATTTGAATGCTTTTTTGTGGAATACTTGATGCGGCCCAGCCTTACCCAGCCTCGACCCCCATCGCCCCCCCGGGTAAGTTGAGTTTGAGACCCCTGCTGTAGATCTTTGTTTAAAAAAAAAAAAAAAGAAGACCATATATCCCACTTTTTGGGCCTCGTTGGCGCAGTAGGCAGCGCGTCAGTCTCATAATCTGAAGGTCGTGAGTTCAATCCTCACACGTGGCACAACTTTTAGAGACAGCATTGAATAAAGAGTACACACACTCACCATTTACAGGTACATAATATTACATAGTAGCATCGACAAGCTAATTTACAGAGGAAATGACCATAAAAGCAGGTGTCTGTCAGTGCTTACTATACAATCCGGTGGTTGCCTACCCATTGTGCATGTGTAGAACACAGACCTTAAGGGGCCCCACACTGAACAGACTGTGTGACAGAGGCTGGGGATCAATGCCACCATTGTGAACACAATACCAGGAAGTTTAAGGCCTTTTTTTCATATACAGTGCCCATGTTAGTGCCAATATGTCTCATATACGTGCTGGCTACTACTCTTTTTAACCTATGAGACTGACGCGCTGCCTACTGCGGCTGTGGTTGCTCACAAACAAGTGAAATATGGTCCTTTTTTAACAAAGACATCTACATTGCAGTATGTTAGTGAGAATATCTCTCATATGCGCGCTGACTACTGCACCAACAAAAATTCTTAATTTAACCTTTAGGAGTATGTACACACCTTAAAACTGCTGTGAAAATATGATATGTTAATACGTAGAGAAGATTGAAGCAAGGCATCTGGACTTGTAGAGTTTTCTTGAAGACGTTTCTCTGCTCATCCAAGCAGCTTCATCAGTTCTGTTTGGTGGGAAACATGGTTTATATGTGGTTGCAGACCTCAGTGGGTGGGTCTGGGTAAAACTCACAAACAATAGCACTAAATGTTTCCATGGCTGCCTGGGCCAGGTGTGTCTAACGACTGGCTAACGACTATGAAACTGCCAGAGGTGGACTGGTTGACAGCCCTTTGTTCTTGCTGTGAGTATGTGCAAACTTCCTGGGAATGGATGGCATCCCTGCATTGTATGTGGTAGAAAGATGATGTCTGAGGCCACCACCTCTGTTAAGGGAAGGTTTTTCCAGCTTAACAGAGATGCTTCCTTGACTCCTCTTTCAAACCACCTTTCCTCTCTGTCTAAAATGTGAACATTGTTGTCCTCAAAGGAGTGTCCTTTCTCTTTGAGGTGGAGGTGAACAGCTGAGTCTTGTCCTGAGGAGGTGGCTCTCCTGTGCTGAGCCATTCTTCTGTGGAGTGGTTGTTTAGTTTCTCCAATGTACAGATCAGAGCATTCCTCACTGCACTGGACTGCATATATCACATTGCTGTGTTTCTCCCTGGGAATCTTATCCTTCGGGTGAACCAGTTTCTGTCTCAGTGTTGTCATCGGTTTGAAGTGGACCGGGATGTCATGGTTGTTGAAGATCCTGCAGAGTTTCTCTGATACTCCTGACACATATGGAATGGAGATGTTCTTTCTCCGCCGGTTGTTGTCCTTCTTCTTGTTGTTGGGGGGTCTTGTTTTAGTGGCTTTGATGAGTGCCCACTTGGGGTAGCCACAGGTTTGCAGGGCCTTCCTGATTGGTGTTGCTCCTTCTTCTTCCCCTCTGAGCTGGTTAGTACAGTTTGTGCTCTGTGCTGCAGGGTCCTGATGACTCCCAGTTTGTGTTCCAGTGGGTGGTGTGAATCAAACAACAGGTACTGGTCCGTGTGTGTGGGTTTCCTGTACACTTCCATGTTGAGGCTCCTGTCCTCCTCAATATGTACTGTGCAGTCCAAGAAGGCCAGATTGTTCTCCCTGATGTCCTCGCGAGTGAACTTGTTGTTATCCACTGCGTTGACCACCTACGCTTCAGCCTGAGATGCAGACAGGAAAAGTTAACCCCGAACAGCCTACGTCTCGGATCCATTGTCAAGGGCCACAGAGCAGACACCATCCTGCAGAAAGCCCAGAACCAACTCCTCAACGAAAGGATCAGACAGATCAACTTCACCATAGACACTCTCATGGTCACCACAAAGCAGACAAGATCACAGCTTGCCACCCTCCTACCCAGCGAAGTCATGGATGAAGTCATCAAACTGACTGAAAAAGTCCAGACGGCACAGCACACCAGGGGTAAGGAACGACAAAAACGCAAATTCCATAAATTGAAAACTGTTTTCTCTGTTAAAAATGCAGCTAACCTTCACACATGGAGGAGGGAGGACCACTCACTGCCACAGCAGGACACCCAGGACAAATGGGTAAAGAACCTTTCAGACAGACAACTGAGCCAGCCGGAAAAAGATGTGTTGGCCAAAGGACTCAACTTTGCCATCTCGCCAGAGCAGATTCCAGTGGTGGACCTCATCACAGCCACAGAGTCAGCCATCAAGAACAACAACCTGACAGACACAGAAGCTGAGCAACTCCGCTTGAAGGTCACAGCCACACTCTCCACTGCTAAAGCACCGCCATCCAACCTCTCCAGTGATGAAAGGAAGGCCCTGATTGCACTACAAAAGGACCGGGACATTACCATCTTATCAGCAGACAAAGGAAGATGCACAGTGGTGCACAGGACTACCACGCCAAAGTGACAGAACTCCTCAGTGACACAGCCACATATGAGACACTGAAGAGGGACCCCACCGGAAACTACAAGAAGAAACTAGTCAGCTACCTACAAAAACTGGAGAAGGACCAAATCATCAACCGCAAGCTCTACTTTCGACTGTATCCTGGGGAAGCCACTCCACGCCTGTATGGACTCCCCAAGATACACAAGGAAGGAGTCCCCCTCAGACCCATCGTCAGCAGCACAAACTCAGTCACATACAACGTGGCTAAGCACTTGGCTGAACTCCTGACACCACTGGTAGGTGACACACCACATCACATTCACAACTCGCAGGACTTTGTGAACAAGGTGGAGAAGATCCAAATGGACCCAGATGACACCATGGTCTCATTTGATGTCACCTCCTTGTTCACCTGCATCCCTACATCAGAAGCCACAGAGATGGTAAGGATGTGCCTCACACAAGACAGCACACTCAAGGAGAGAACCAACCTAACGCCAGACCACATCTGTGACCTGCTGGACCTCTGCCTGACCACCACTTATTTCCAGTACAATGGGAACTTTTACAGACAGAAGCACGGCTGTGCGATGGGATCACCTGTGTCTCCTATTGTGGCCAACCTCTACATGGAAGAAGTGGAGAGAAGAGCCCTGAGTTCCTATCCTGGAACCACCCCCACCCACTGGTTTAGATATGTGGATGACACCTGGGTCAAAATCAAGACCAACGAAGTGGAACGGTTCACAGAACACATCAACGCAGTGGATAACAACATCAAGTTCACTCGCGAGGACACCAAGGACAACAATCTGGTCTTCTTGGACTGCACAGTACATATTGAGGAGGACAGGAGCCTCAATGTGGAAGTGTACAGGAAACCCACACACACGGACCTTTACCTGTTGTTTGATTCACACCACCCACTGGAACACAAACTGGGAGTCATCAGGACCCTGCAGCACAGAGCACAAACTGTACCCACCAGCTCAGAAGAAGGAGCAACACCACATCAGGAAGGCCCTGCAAACATGTGGCTACCCGAAGTGGGCACTCATCAAAGCCACAAAAACAAGACCCCCCAACAACAAGAAGAAGGACAACACCAGGCGGAGAAAGAACATCTCCATTCCATATGTGTCAGGAGTATCAGAGAAACTCCGCAGGATCTTCAACAACCATGACATCCCAGTCCATTTCAAACCTATGACAACACTGAGACAGAGACTGGTTCACCCGAAGGATAAGATTCCCAGGAAGAAACACAGCAATGTGATATATGCAGTCCAGTGCAGTGAGGAATGCTCTGATCTGTACATTGGAGAAACTAAACAACCACTCCACAGAAGAATGGCTCAGCACAGGAGAGCCACCTCCTCAGGACAAGACTCAGCTGTTCACCTCCTCCACCTCAAAGACAAAGGACACTCCTTTGAGGACAACAACGTTCACATTTTAGACAGGGAGGAAAGGTGGTATGAAAGAGGAGTCAAGGAAGCCATCTATGTTAAGCTGGAAAAACCTTCCCTTAACAGAGGTGGTGGCCTCAGACATCATCTTTCTACCACATACAATGCAGTGATTCCATCCATTCCCAGGAAGTTTGCACATACTCACAGTAAGAACAAAGGGCTGTCAACCAGTCCCCCTCCGGCAGTTTCATAGTCGTTAGCCAGTCGTTAGACACACCTGGACCAGTCAGCCAGAACATCACAGGTAAGTATGGAAACATTTAGTGCTATTGTTTGTAAGGTTTTTTTAAGTTTTACCCAGACCCACCCACATAGGTCTGTAACCACATATAAACCATGTTTCCCCACCAAACAGTTAGAAATGATGAAGCTGCTTGGATGAGCAGCGAAACGTCTTCTAGAAAACTCTACAAGTCCAGACACCTTGCTTCAATCTTCTCTACGTATGATGACCTGGATGACTGAGAATCTTCATCAACAATGATAGATGGTGTAATCCTGGACACATCACTGTCAAAGAACATATCTGCAGTAAGGACATTGAGCTGTTAGCTGTTAGCATGAGCGCTGATTGATTAAGGATCTACTGTAGTGCTGTGTGAGTCATCAGAGGACACTTCTGTCTTCATTTGAAGCTGGTAGGTACAAACTGCACCACTGCTAGCAGGAGCTCCTTTGTTCTACACCTGGACATCAGTTCACTCATTTTAACCACTGACAGACTCCATTTCTGGAAAGACAGACCATCTGGACAAGACAGGTCTCTGGTTCTCCAGTCTGGTTTACTCACAGAGGCGGTTCCATGGTGTAATGGTTAGCACTCTGGACTCTGAATCCAGTGATCTGAGTTCAAATCTCAGTGGAACCTTTTGTTTCAACAGTTATCCTGGTGTCCTTTCTACACAGTTAAGTCTATGGAGAAGTCCACAGTCTGTTCATTGGTCCAGCTGTAGTCATTAATGGACCGAAGGCCATGAAGGAGGCTGTGGTGCTGAATCCTGCTGCTTGTGCTGGATGATCCAGTTATAACATGGAATCCTCTGCTGTCCATGCTGGTATGTCCTGCTAGTACTCATTATTCAGGAAACAAGAACAAGTATTAGGGAGTGCTCTCAAGTGCTCTCTAAGCAAAATAAAATAGCTTTGTTTCTATGGTGACCCCACAGGCTGCAACAAAACACCACTACAGGTGCTGGTCATATAATTATAATATCATCAGAAGGTTGATTTATTTCAGTAATTCCATTCAAAAAGTGAAAGCTGTATAATGCAAACATTCATTCCACACAGACTGAAATATTTCAAGTGTTTATTTATTTTAATTTTGATGGTTATAACGGACAACCAATGAAAACCCACATTCAGTATCTCAGCTGGATGGATGAGGATGGATGGATAATGTAGTGGACTCCCACCCAGCAGATCAAGTCCCAGAGGTTACAGCATCATTTATTAGCTGAGTTTCCCCTCAGGGAAGCTGCTGTTTACAAGCTGTTTACAGAGAGAAGCAAGAAAACAACAGTCAGCATCATCGTCCATAAAAACACATGACAATAACATGTGAGACAGAGAGTTTATGATCAGTGCTCCCCCTGCTGGTTAGGACATATGGTGACATTTTAAATGTACCAGTCAAAAGTCACTCAGTGGTTTGTCTTTGTTTTTATGACTTTCTACATTGTAGATTCATCCTGAAGACATCAGAGCTATGAAGGAACACATGTGGAATGATGTAGTGAACACAAAGTGTTAAACCAAGCAGAATATGTTTGATGTTTGACATTCTTCCAAGCAGCCAGCTTCTGCTTTGATGACATCTTCACACACTCTTTGCATTCTCTCAATCTGAACTGAACCACCAATGCTGTGCAATGCTCACATCTAGTGGTGGAATCGCAGGTTACAGAATCAGAAATTACTTTTTTTTATCCCCGAGGGGAAATTCTTGTTTGTTACAGACAAATAGAAGAAAAGAAAACTGAAATATGAAATAGAAATATATAATAAATATTGAAATCCCTGAGTTGTATCTAAAGAACATATTTACTATTGTGTAAAAACCTTTACACAGTAAAGAGCCTGACATGAATGTACCAGTATGAATGTACAGTGTCTGAGTGACTGTTACAGTTCAGAGTTCAGTAGTTTGATAGAGACGGGCCGGAATGACTTCCTGTCTTCTCACCTGCTCTGTGGTGAAGGTGATCGGTGGAGGTGGGGAACCAGTAACTCCCAGGTGATGACTGTCAGCCGAGGGGTCTGAGGACGAGGTGCGAGCAGGGCCATGTGGATGAGCTGTGGGAGAAGAGAGGGCGGGTGACGTGGCTGGTCGTTGTCGCTCAGCTGCTGAAGAGTCGTTAGCAGGGTGAACTGGGGTCACTAAAAAAACTGATTCAGCTCATTGGCCCTTTGCACACTGCCATTAACTCCACCCCTGCTGCTCCACCTGTAACCAGTGATGGTCCTCATGCCACTCCACACCTCTCTTGTGTTGTTTTGCTGAAGTTTCCACTCCAGCTTCCTCCTGTACTTCTCCTTGGCCTCCCTGATTTTTATTCTCAGGTCCTTCTGTGTAGCTCGCACCTCCTGCCTGTCGCCCGCTTTGAATGCCTTCTTTTTTCTGTTTAAAATGGCTTTAATGTCCTTAGCATGGCTTGTTGTTGGGGTAACAATTCACTGTCCTAACTGGAACAACACTGTCCACACAGAAGTTTATGTATCCAGTTATGCACTCTGTGATCTCATCAATGTCCTGGCTGTGGGGTTCACAGAGTGCCCGCCAGTCAGTCACTTCAAAGCAGTCCTGAAGTGTTGAAGCATCCTCATTCCAAAATCAATCCCTCCTCCACATAAAGTCAAAAGTTCTAAATGTGAGTCATTAAATGAGAGGTTCCAGCAGAAACGTCCAAACATCCGAAGAGAAGCTGAGAAGCCTGAGATACAGGGGCTGCAAGCTGTGCTTCAACTGTTCCTGTTTAGACAATAAGAACAGATCATCATCTTCATCACCCTCAATAAGAACAGATCATCATCTTCATCACCCTCAATAAGAACAGATCATCATCTTCATCACCCTCAATAAGAACAGATCATCATCTTCATCACCCTCATCACCTCTCACCAACCTCCCTTCATCTGCTTGGAGCCGCAGCCAGGCGGTGCCAGATCGTTCATATGGTGGCATATTAGTCATTCATTTATTGCCACATGTTTTCATTGAATGTTACAGTGGGGAAAAAAAGTATTTAGTCAGCCACCAATTGTGCAAGTTCTCCCACTTAAAAAGATGAGAGAGGCCTGTAATTTTCATCATATGTATACCTGAACTATGAGAGACAAAATAAGAAAAGAAAATGTAGAAAATCACATTGTAGGATTTTTAATGAATTAATTGGTAAATTCCTCAGTAAAAGAAGTATTTGGTCACCTACAAACAAGCAAGATTTCTGGCTCTCACAGACCTGTAACTTTTTCTTTAAGAGGCTCCTCTGTCCTCCACTCGTTACCTGTATTAATGGCATCTGTTTGGAGTCGTTATCAGTATAAAAGACACCTGTCCACAACCTCAAACAGTCACACTCCAAACTCCACTATGGCCAAGACCAAAGAGCTGTCAAAGGACACCAGAAACAAAATTGTAGACCTGCACCAGGCTGGGAAGACTGAATCTGCAATAGGTAAGCAGCTTGGTGTGAAGAAATCAACTGTGGGAGCAATTATTAGAAAATGGAAGACATACAAGACCACTGATAATCTCCCTCGATCTGGGGCTCCACGCAAGATCTCATCCCGTGGGGTCAAAATGATCACCAGAACTGTGAGCAAAAATCCCAGAACCACACGGGGGGACCTAGTGAATGACCTCCGGAGAGCTGGGACCAAAGTAACAAAAGCTACCATCAGTAACACACTGCGCCGCCAGGGACTCAAATCCTGCAGTGCCAGACGTGTCCCCCTGCTTAAACCAGTACATATCCAGGCCCGTTTGAAGTTTGCTAGAGAGCATTTGGATGATCCAGAAGAGGATTGGGAGAATGTCATATGGTCAGATGAAACCAAAATAGAACTTTTGGTAAAAACTCAACTTGTCGTGTTTGGAGGAGAAAGAATGCTGAGTTGCATCCGAAGAACACCATACCTACTGTGAAGCATGGGGGTGGAAACATCATGCTTTGGGGCTGTTTTTCTCCAAAGGGACCTGGACGACTGATCCGTGTAAATGAAAGAATGAATGGGGCCATGTATCGTGAGATTTTGAGTGAAAACCTCCTTCCATCAGCAAGAGCATTGAAGATGAAACGTGGCTGGGTCTTTCAACATGACAATGATCCCAAACACACCGCCCGGGCAACAAAGGAGTGGCTTCGTAAGAAGCATTGCAAGGTCCTGGAGTGGCCTAGCCAGTCTCCAGATCTCAACCCCATAGAAAATCTTTGGAGGGAGTTGAAAGTCTGTGTTACCCAGCGTCAGCCCCAAAACATTACTGCTCTAGAGGAGATCTGCATGGAGGAATGGGCCAAAATACCAGCAAAAGTGTGTGAAAACCTTGTGAAGACTTACAGAAAACGTTTGACCTCTGTCATTGCCAACAAAGGGTATATAACAAAGTATTGAGATGACATTTTGTTATTGACCAAATACTTATTTTCCACCATAATTTGCAAATAAATTCTTTAAAAATCCTACAATGTGAGTTTCTGGATTTTTGTTTCTCATTTTGTCTCTCATAGTTGAGGTATACCTGTGATGAAAATTACAGGGCTCTCTCATCTTTTTAAATAGGAGAACTTGCACAATTGGTGGCTGACTAAATACTTTTTTTCCCCACTGTACATGTATTGATTTAATTTCTGCTTTGTGGGTCAAATAAAGTTTTCCTCCATTTTAATTCATATTGGTTCAGTTGACGCTGTGTTTATGTCTCCTTGTAGCTGACAGCAGCAACAACAGGGCTCAGTCTGTTTAACCACTGGATGTAGTCAAGTTTGTAGTTATCCAGAGAAGGACTGTGTGCTTTATGATTTGTATCTTAAGAGGAGATTTGCATATTAGGGATGAAATAAATACAGCATGAAATATAAATAAATAAATTGCAAATGTCCCTTTCGGAGCTCCATAAATGTTAACCCTAAAAAAGGAACATCCAGTGTGGACTTGCATACACAGTGAACATAAACTGCTATAATAACAACTTTAAAAACAATCAGACTAATTCCACTGTGATCCTTAGTAGCATTATCCGTAATAAGATTGTCAGTGAAGAAAACAAATATAAACACACACACACTCACTCTTCTTCCAGCTCTTATAAAGACATCGTCATGGCAGCAGAGTCCTACCGGAGCTCCAGAGAGACACAAACAGCAGCAGCGCTCTGTGACCCATGTCACCCTCTGTGTGTCCTCTTTCTGCCTTTTCCTCTGAATCTTTTCATCTCATCAGTGTTCCGACCTCATACGTCCTGCATCAACATGAAGCTGCTGTTTATTCATGCATTTCTAACACACAGAACAGCCCCCTGCTGGTGATCAGCTGCATGTACCAGAAGCAGACAGAGATTTCTGATATGATGTTAAAGGTGTCACAGAGGAAGATCCGACTGTCTGACATCTGATTCTTTTCTTGACGTGAGCTGTTTTTCTCTTCCAGGCCTGCACACTTGCTCTGTGGAGGCCTGCCTCTCTCTCCTACTCACCTCCACCTGCTTTAAACACCCCATGACACACAGACACACACAACCTGTGGCTGCATCACTCCCAGCGAGGGGGCATGAGTGAGGTTGCTTCTAGGGAGGCTGAGGGTCTCTTGATCTGCACCAAGCTGAAGTCGTTGTTTGTATAGATCAGGAGAAGGACTTTGTGAATGTCTGTTATCCAAGTCAGCTATTTGTCTTTCCAGCTCCATTTGTTTTCATTTAGAATCTCTTTTCTTTTTAGCCACAAAAGATATTACCTGGCCTCTCAAGTATGCCTTAAGGGCTTCCCAAACAGTCAAAACAGAAACATCTGGTGTCATATTAATATCTAAATATAAGGAAATTTGATCTGAAAGAAAACGCACAAATTCTTCATCCGATAATAAGAGAGAGTTAAACCTCCAGATTTGAGTGGGAGTCCTGGTGTCAGTGATATTCAATTTGAGTAGAAGAGGGGCATGATCAGAAACTACTATAGGTTGATATTCACATGAAAGAATATCTGAAGAAGAAATAGTCAATTCTACTGTACGTTTGATGAGCATGGGAGAAAAAAGAATATTTCTTGTGCTGTGGATGAAAAAAACGCCAGATGTCTGAGATACCATAGTTTGAAAGAAATGTCTCTAGACAAGAGGCAGATTTTGATATGGGATAACCAGGCCTAACCGATGACCGATCCATCCCTGGGTCCAGACACAGATTCAAATCTCCCCCCAGAATGAGCAGGTGTGAATTTAAACAAGGGATCAATTTAATGATGCGGGAGAAAAACTGTGGGTCATCAAAATTTGGAGCATATATATATATATATATATATATATATTAGCTAAAATAACTTTGAGATTAAAGAGTTTGCCAGTCACAATAACATAACGGCCATTTGAGTCGGCCAGTGTTGTAGAAGGCATGAAAAAAACATCCTTATGTATCAGCCCAAATTAAATCTGTCTTCAGCCCTGAAGGTCAGCAATGACGAGCCTCTGACCTGCCAGGAGCAGATCTTGTCAGGATCTTCAAGGGTGTTGATGAGATTGTCCCAATCAGTGTGTGGAACACTCATCTGTTGGAAACAGTGAAGCCACTCATCTACCATGGCTGACCTGTACTCTCGCTGAAATAAAATACAAAGAAATGCTGCTGTGGCCATCACAAATATATTCAATTATGCAGGCACATGGACAGAGACAAAGGCATACATTGAAATATGCACATATACTGTAGAGAAACATTTTCAATATGCCACACTAAGGTACAACAAACTTACAGTAAAGGGTCCCAGGTATACTATGTATCCAGCAGATAGAAGCATATCACCTGCTACATTATTGGCCATGTTATCCACATGTTGGACTGTTTCCTCCCAACGCACTTTTTTATCTGCCAGACTACCTATAAGCTGCAGATCATCATGATGGAAAAATTAAATAATTGTATGACTTGCATAAAGTTATTGTGTAGAGTATTTAGAGTAGATATTTGTACCCTGACTGCTATTAGGTACCCGGATGAGATGCCAGGGAGGTCCTAAGCCCACGTGGAGGCCACACACTACTGAGTCTCATTTTGACATTGACAATTTCCACTCAAGTTGGATCAGCCTGTGATTTGATTTTCCACTTTGATTTACATTGATCATTCTTATGTTATTTTGTTGTCAACATATTCTACTTGAATGAAGATTTTCACCTGGAATATTTCATTCATTAAGATCTAGGAGGTGTTATTTTAGTGTTCCCATGTTTTTGAGCAGTACTAACCTTGTTAACATTTTACACATACATTACATTTAACTGGTTTACGTTTATAGAATGTACTTCACTGTAAACAGCGTACCACTATGTGTATACAGTATCTGTGTAGTTTCATTTTTTTCTGCTACTGTGTGTAGTGTTCCTGAATCCTTATCGAATTTCATTGCTCTTTCTGACCGTGTCTGCTCGGTCGAGACGCGCCTCACACAGTTGATACTTGCTGTCAAGCTCTTTCTTCTTAGCCAAACTGTCCTGGTACTTGGCCTGCAAATCAGCAATAGCCCCCTCTTTTTTCTGTCATCATCCAGAATGCGCTGGGTTTCTGCTAATTCCTTCTGAGCCTTCTGGAGTGCTTGCTGGAAGAAAATGTACATTTTAATGATTAAATAAAGAATACTGAGGTACGGCTGGGTAAATGGGATGATGGCTCAGAATCAGAATCAGAATCAGAATCATGTTTATTGCCATGTAAGTGAAGGGGGTTCACATTACTAGGAATTTGCCTTAGTGATTGGTGCATACAAAGAACATATGACAATTAACATGCAATAAGATAAAAACTAAGATAAAATTAAGTAAATAAACTAAAGTAAGGCTAAATTTACATGACAGACATGGCGTAACAGACATACAATGAACAGAACATAAAATACTGTGCAGATGAAATGGTAAACATAGACCCTTATATGATCGAATGGAACAGTGTAATAATGTAATAATGTAACAGGTACCACATGGATCGGTGAGGTGGTACTCGTGTGCAAGTAGTGCAAGATGGAGTAAACAGTGCAAATAGTCGTCATTGTGCAGTGACTATACTAAAGTGACCTTCTGAAGACAGTGCAGAGCAGTGCATTAATTACAGTTTAACAGTCCAACAGCAGAGGGGAAGAAGCTGTTCTTGTGGCGTGAGGTTCTGGTCCGAATGGACCGTAACCTCTTGCCTGAGGGGAGTGGCTCAAAGAGTCCGTGTCCAGGGTGAGAAGGGTCAGCTGTGATCCGACCTGCACGCCTCAGAGTCCTGGAGACGTACAGGTCCTCGATAGATGGCAGGCTGCAGCCGATCACCTTCTCAGCAGAGCGCACAACACGCTGCAGTCTGTGCCTGTCCCTGGCAGTGGCCCCAGCGTACCACACTGTGATGGAGGAGGTGAGGATGGACTCAATGATGGCCGTGTAGAACTGAACCATCATCCTGGCTGGCACCTTGAGTTTCCTCAGCTGCCGCAGGAAGTACATCCTCTGCTGGGCCTTTTTGATGAGGGAGCTGATGGTGAGCTCCCACTTGAGGTCCTGGGTGATGGTGGTACCCAGGAAGCGGAAAGAGTCCACTGTGGAGATGGAGGTGTCTGTCAGGGTGAGGGGGGGGGTGATGGAGCTGGCACTTTCCGAAAGTCTACTGTCATCTCCACTGTCTTCTGGGCATTCAGCTCCAGGTTGTTGTCAGCACACCAGGACACCAGACGATCCACCTCCATCCTGTAGGCAGACTCATCCCCGTCTGAGATGAGTCCAATGAGGGTGGTGTCGTCAGCAAACTTAATCAGCTTGACAGACTGGTGGCTGGAGGTGCAGCAGTTGGTGTACAGGGAGAAGAGCAGAGGGGAAAGTACACAGCCTTGGGGGGTACCGGTGCTGATGGTCCTTGTTTTCGAGACATTCGTCCCCAGCCTCACATGCTGTCTCCTGTCTGTCAGGAAGTCAGTGATCCACCGGCAGATGGAGTCTGGAACATGCAGCAGGGACAGCTTGTCTTGGAGGAGAGCTGGGCGGATTGTGTTGAAAGCAGAGCTGAAGTCCACAAACAGGATCCTAGCATAGGTTCCCGGGGAGTCCAGATGCTGCAGGATGTAGTGAAGAGCCAGGTTGACAGCATCGTCCACAGATCTGTTAGCTCTGTAGGCGAACTGCAGGGGGTCCAGGAGGGGGGCTGTGATGGTCTTGAGGTGGGACAGTACCAGGCGCTCAAAGGACTTCATGACTACAGACGTCAGTGCCACAGGTCTGTAGTCATTAAGACCAGTGATCCTTGGTTTCTTGGGAACTGGAACAATGGTGGAGGATTTGAAGCAGGCTGGCACATGGCATGACTCCAGAGAGGTGTTAAAGATGTCTGTGAGCACTGGAGTCAGCTCATCTGCACAGTGTCTTAGGGAGGAGGGGGACACACCATCAGGTCCAGGAGCCTTGCGGGGGTTCAGTCTCCTGAACAGCCTGTTAACATCCTCCTCCAGGATTGAGAGGGCAGTTGAGGGGGAGGAGGAGGGGGCCAAGGAGGACTCTGATGGGGTATCTTTGATGTGGATGTCCGTGTTGATGGGGTGTGGAGAGGTGTGTGGAGAGGTGTCAGGGCTGGCTGATAGTCCATCAAAGCGGCAGTAGAACTCGTTCAGACTGTTGGCTAATTGCAGGTCGTCAGCTGAGTGGGGGGCTTTGGGCTTGTAGTTGGTGATCTGCCTCAGTCCTTTCCACACAAAGGCAGAGTCGTTAGCAGAGAACTGCTGCTGGATTTTCTCAGAGTACAGTGATTTAGCACTTCTCACCTCCTTGCTAAACCTGTACTTGGCCTGTTTGTAGCAGTCTCTGTCCCCACTTCTGAAAGCGGCCTCCTTCTCTAGCCTCAGCTGTCTGAGTTTAGCTGTGAACCAGGGTTTATTGTAGTGTGTATTGTAGATTTTTTACCCGTTTATGTTTCAGATGAATAAGAGCCTTTTTCCTCAGGATGGTTCAGACCCTTAACATTCCAGGTAACAATATTTAAGGGGCTTACCATAATAACTGACCTCTGTAGAGAGCTCCAACTCGAGCTCCAACTTTGAGCGCGAACTGGTGAGGGCGATTAAGACCTCTCGTTGGTGCGCATGCATATGCTGCTGCATAAGGAACGCGCTTGTGTGAGCCTTTATTGGTCACATGGTCATTGGTCACATCATTGTGATTCAACCCTTTAATATTATCTCAAGGATACATTTTTGAAATTGGGCTTTTTACTGTAAAATTTTAATAGGTTCTGTAGCTGGGTTCAGCTTAAATATTAGTAATGTGTGACAGCCCCACAGCCATCAGTGCCTCCTCAGTGGTTTCTATGGTAACCAAACAGAATCCCATTTAAAAGGTTACAATTCCACCACTGTTGACCAATGAAAATACAAAACCATAATTCATTCACTGAAGTGAGAACAGGAAGGCCACAATCAGGAAGTGCTTTGAAGGCCAGACCGTCCCATTTGTGTCATCAGGGACAAAAATGTCCGCTTCTAAAAACTGCTCTAAAAACTGAACAGATTCATATTTTTCTGCATCAATATGTGGAACAACTTCAGGACTGCTCAGAACTACCAAACATGAAATCATTGCATGATGCAAGTTAGATTGCATGATGCAAATATTTCATGTAAAAATGCACAAAACAAGTTATTTTACAAGTTGGGAGGCTCAGGCATTATTTCATATCTGTCATGTCAAAGTTTATCCAAAATATTGAGTTGGAGTTATTAGTGTTTGTATTGCAGCAGTTTTAAATGGTGTTTTCCACTTAGGTCCATTAACTCCTATTATAATACTACATTTTAATATCAGAGCCATAACAACATGGAATCATGCATTTCTTAATGTAAGGGTTTCATTTGTGAGGACATGTCTAAGTTCATGATCATAAATTCAGCTTCACATTCTTCATTTCACTGCTTCTAAGACAAAAACATGTTCTGACCTGAAATCACAGTCAGTGATTCAAATGAAAGTGAAACATCATCAACATTTAAAGCACAAAGTTGAAGCTGCTGTCACTTCCACACACTCTGCTTCTACACACAGCACAGACTCACTGAGGAACCAGGAAACAACCAGAACCCAGCATGTAGAGGCTGAGTGAATGTGGTGCTGAAGGTGTGGAGGTGGATCAGTGTGTCAGAGGAGACTCTGTAGAAGGACAGAGTGCCAGCAGGACAGTCCACATACACTGCTGCTCTGTCAGAGACAGAGGAGGAGGAGATGGATGTTTCTCTGTTATTGTGACAGACAGAGTAACCATGATCAGAGCAGAACAGACTCCAGGACTGATTGTTTCTTCCAAACCTGCAGTCAACACTATCTCCTTTCCTTCTGATTCTTCTGTAACTCACTGATATATCAACCCTTCCTCTCCTCTCGACCTCCCAGTAACAGCGACCAGTCAGAACATTTCTACACAGCAGCTGATAGTAGCAGTCAAATCTGTCTGGATGATCAGGATATGGCTGCTCCTCCTCCCACACACATGTCACCTTCCTGTTGTTGTCAGACAGTTTGAGCTTTGTGTTCACTGAGTTTGTGTCGACTTCAAGTTGACAGAAATCTGATGGAAAGAAAAAGACACAGCTGCAGTTTATCATCTGACACATCTGATGGCTTCATTCTGTCTTTACTGACTGATGTGTTGTTCATTCATACAAAGTTTATCATCAACACACAACTATCAGCTTTGTGTTCACACAAACTGGATATTTGCAGCAATGTGAGTAAAGACAGACGACACATTTAGAACATGAGAAGAACAGCAGCATCAACTGTATCATTGGATAAAGAGCATCATCCAAAAGCTCCTTCATCAGAGTCTGGAGGAGGATCTGGACTGAAAGACCAGACTCAGACCTCCTGATCTATCCTGATATTGTTCCACTGTTACTATTGTAAATACTTATTCTGTTTCTTTATTATTCTCCTTCTTCTGGACACATTTTCAGCAGAACTAGTCCCACAGCTTTAATGTGACCGACCTGAAACTTTTACAGGACGTCCGGCTGTACCGGGACACCTGTGCTATGACTTTTCTTTCCGTTCCGACGTACGGTTTTCACGTAAATCACAAAAAACCAGTGGGCGAACGACATAGACGGTGAATGGGGAGAGCTCCAACTACAGGGGGATCACACTCCTCAGCCTCCCTGGGAAAGTCTACGCCAGGGTACTGGAGAGGAGAATTAGACTGTCCAATAAGAGACCACAAATAGTCGAACCTCGGATTAAGGAGGAGCAATGTGGTTTTCGTCCTGGCCGCGGAACACTGGACCAGCTATATACCCTCCGCAGGGGAGGGTTCATGGGAGTTCGCCCAACCAGTCCACATGTGTTTTGTGGACTTGGAGAAGGCGTTCGACCGTGTCCCTCGCGGCATCTTGTGGGAGGTGCTCTGGGAGTATGGGGTCCGTGGCCCTCTGCTGAGGGCTGTTAGGTCCCTGTATGACCGGAGCAGGAGTTTGGTTCGCATTGCCGGCAGTAAGTCAGACCTGTTCCCAGTGCATGTTGGACTCCGGCAGGGCTGCCCTTTGTCACCGGTTCTGTTCATAATTTTTATGGACAGAATTTCTAGGCGCAGCGAGGGACCGGAGGGGACCTGGTTCGGGAACCATAGGATTTCATCTCTGCTTTTTGCAGATGATGTTGTCCTGTTGGCTTCATCGAGCCGGGACCTCCAGTGTGCACTGGGACGGTTTGCAGCCGAGTGTGAAGCGGCTGGGATGAGAATCAGCACCTCCAAGTCTGAGGCCATGGTTCTCGACCGGAAAAAGGTAGTTTGTCCTCTCTGGGTGGGAGGAGAGCTCCTGCCCCAAGTGGAGGAGTTTGTGTATCTCGGGGTCTCGTTCACGAGTGAGGGAAAAATGGAGACGGATCGGTGCAGCTTCCGCAGTAATGCGGTCGCTGTACCGGTCTGTTGTGGTGAAGAAGGAGCTGAGCCAGAAGGCGAAGCTCTCGATTTACCGGTCAATCTACGTTCCTACCCTCACCTATGGTCATGAGCTTTGAGTAGTGACCGAAAGAATGAGATCGCGAATACAGGCGGCCGAAATGAGTTTCCTTCGAAGGGTGGCTGGGCGCTCCCTTAGAGATAGGGTGAGAAGCTCAGTCACCCGAGAGGAGCTCGGAGTAGAGCCACTGCTCCTCCACATCGAGAGGAGCCAGCTGAGGTGGCTCGGGCATCTAGTTCGGATGCCTCCTGGACGCCTCCCTGGGGAGGTGTTCCGGGCATGTCCCACTGGGAGGAGGCCCCAGGGAAGACCCAGGACGCGGTGGAGAGACTATGTCTCTCGGCTGGCCTGGGAAAGCCTCGGGATGCCCCCAGAGAAGCTGGAGGAAGTGTCTGGTGAGAGGGAAGTCTGGGTGTCCCTGCTTAGACTGCTGCCCCGCGACCCGGCCCCGGATAAGCGGTGGAAGATGGATGGATGGATGGATGGATGGGGAGAGAGAGAAAAAAAGGCAAAAGTCACAAAACCAGGGAGGAAGCCGAAAACTGAGGGAGCCGTTTCCATGGTAACCTCCACAGGTGCTCTGACTTCTCTGATGACATCATCAAAGATGGCCGCTCCCATTAACAATGCATTGGGTTCATTCAAACCAATGTAACTTCACTGTATTGATCCATACAGAGGCAGACACACACACACACACACATACACAACCATACAGAAACATACACAACTACACTCACACATGCACACACACACACACACACACACACACATTTTCAAAATAAAAGCCTCCAAATCATTACAGACCTTACTAGGCCTGGTAAACTACATACAAGCCACCCAGAAATATGCAGACACACACTATACACACCTGCCAACACACAGACACACAAACATGGATTTTCAAAATAAAAGACCCTGCACAATAACAGGATATGGCTGACATTCAGATTTTTCAAAATAAAACACTTAAACATGCATTAGGGAGTGTCCCCAACCCACCCCCCACACACACTTACACAGACACACACTGATTTTCAAAATAAAAGCCTCTAATTCATTACACAGCTAACTAGCACTAGCCACCCCTACAAATTATACATCAAATCGACCGGCTCGGTCAGGACTACTACCCTCTGAGGTTTGGTAGCGATCGGATAAACGGTGTTTGAAAAAATCCAGAAAAACTGCGATCAACCCTCCCCACAGGCATCAAATCACTGTCAAAACTTTGAAGGCATGGCGTTTGGGCATGCTTTCACACAGAACCTTCATTCAAAATGTAAAATGTAGATAAACATTAGACCTCTGACATATTGAGTCCCCATGTCTGTGCCACTTTTTGTTTTGACAGGCAAGCCACTTAAGCTGACCTAACCCCCCTCATAGGAAATAATGGAAAACTGGTGAGATCCCTGACAAAACCCAGCCAACTTTGGAAGCCTATCAGTCTGGCATGCCTCTACACAGAATATTCATTTCAACTGCAAACTGCTCATAAGGAGTTGGACTTTATCATACTGAGTCCTCATGTTCATGTCTTTTACCAAACTTCATAAAATAGCAGCCAAAGTCACATCCACATCTTTAGGATTCCTCCATTCAGAATGAATGGAGAAGCTTAGGGCTATTAAACCTTATATAAAACCAATCAGAAACACTGTAAAAGCATGAAATGTCATCAGTGGCATCTTTCACATATGCCGGTGATCAGGAATGAGATTTGGTGGTATATAATGGGGCGGACCGGCAGCAGAGTGTGGGCGAGCGCGCATTGGCCCACTCAAAATTTCTTGTGAAATTTTCTAGGTTATATATACAATAGTTATTTCTATTTTCTTTCCTGTTTGGTTCTTCTGTCCTTATGTTCCTTTCTTTGGTTGGGATTGTTGGTGCATTATCATTTAGGGTTTTTCCTGTAGAACAGACCAAAAGTCCAGTTCATATGTTCACTGGGCCGAAGCCTCTGTCATAAAATCAATAATGTCATAATATGCCACCAGTACTGTTGTCCACAGGATGAAATCACACGTTTAAAAATTATTATTATTTATATATATTTAACATTTCACCACAGGATGGCAGCAAACATGGTCAAACTCTCACCATATAGAAAGAAGGGAAGAAACGGTGCAGGGAAACATGGTGGATAACGTGTTTGTCATGACCTGGTGTATTTTTGGTTTTGTTTTCCTTGTTTTGGGTTTTTTAGTTTAATCTGTGTCTAGTTATTATTATTTTCCTGTTCTAGTGTTTTGTTTAGTTCTTGTGTCTTGTCTTGTGCTTCCTGTTTTGTGTTTTACTTCCTGTGTTTTCCCTCCTTGTTGATCACCTGCCCTGCCCTCATGTGTGTCACTTGTGTATCGTATCTACAAGGTAGAAGCCTTGTTGATGCTTTGTTTTTTGTTCTCGCCTTTTTTCACCATGTGCTTAATCTAGTTTTGCCACGCAAGTGTGATTTTTAGTTAGTTATTTTGGACTCTTCTCTTTGACCACACTGAGAGAGATTTTTGTTTTTTGCATTGTTTTGCCCTCCTGGCCTTAAATAAAAGACTCTTGAACTTTAAACCGATCTGCGTTCTGCACCTGTGTCCGCTCCTCTGACAAGCCCTGACAGTGTTTTGTTAAAATTGATTACAAAACTTTAAATAGAGACCCCGTGTGAAACTTATTTTGGTGGTAACTCGTTTTCTTAAACAGTGGCGTTTATCGCCCTAACCCTAACCCTAATAATGCTGCTCACAGCTCAGTGTCTCAGTGTCTTCACTCTTCAGTCCATCAGTCCAGTCTGACCCTTTGGATGAGATTCTTTGTGTCTGAGTCCTGCCTATTTTTGGACTGTGGAGCTGTTTATTCCTGTGTTTGGACCTTTTCAACCCTTTGTGGTCTCTTATTGGATTTTGTCTTTTGTCTGCTTTGGTTGTCTCTGTTATGTCCCAGGCTGAGGGGAAACCCACACACAGCATGTCTGCACCTCCCCACTCGTACTCTCAGATCGGCAGCTACACAGGCTGGTTTCAGTGTTAGGCTGCAGGTCCTGAACTCAGAGCTGAGCAGTGCCCAAACAAACACAGAGACACTACAACACACTAAAGCTCCCTAACAAGAGAAAAAAGGAAAACCAATGACAAAGCTGGAACCTAAAACTCCTGCTGGGGAGTAATAAACTCCAGTAAACACCAAAGAAATCCAACCGCCGAGGCTGCGCTACAACAGCTCTGATGGACTGATAGAACACTGACTCATGCACAATAACATGAGGAAAGACTGAGTCAAACTTACACTTCCTCAGCCCAGGTTTTAACCACTGCTCTCCACCATGCTCCACCCTGCAGGAAGAAACATAGTCAGAATGATTTTCTAACCAACATGAGTCCAAACTGCTGATCAACATGAAGCAGAGTTCCTCAGTTTGTCAGAGACACACAAACAGACTGAAACTCATCTGTGTCGACTCCAGAAGAGTCTCTCCTGATCTGCTCTGTGTTTATTCATGTCCTCCATTCTGTGAAATATTGCTCTCTGTCAGTGCTTTACTGTAAAATCCTCTTCATGCAGCAACAGTGTAGGTTTGATCTCAGCATTGTGCATTTATCCAAAGCAGCAAACAAGCCACACTGTCTCTGACTGTTTGTTCCTTTCACTCTATATGCAAACACAAGCCTGGTTCACATGTGTCATGGATGGAAGAGTTTCTGACACACTTCAAATACATTCACTCATGTCTGTGTGTAGTTTTTACAGTGATAATATTGTAGTGTCTCCCTGCTCTCTGTCTCTGACTGAAGGAACTCCTCCTTCTACCATTGTGTTGTTGTCTCCTCTGAAGCTTCACATATGGATTGTTTCAGGAACATTTGTTTGTGGAAATAATTCAGTGGTTCTTACAGCTGAGGACATTAATAAGTAGGGCATCATTTTGTATTTGATCTGCACTAAGTGTGACTGAAAATCAGTCTGTTTGTATTTTGACATGAAGAACGTGTATAAAGAAAAGTGAAGTTAAAATGATGGACACTTAATGATGGAGGAAGATGAACATCAGGGATCAGTGATTATTTCTTCTCTGCAGTTTCAGTCCATCCATCAACAGCTGTGGATATATGAGCTAAACTGACAGACTGAGGAGGACTCATGCTCTGTGGTCTCTGTGTACCTGAGAGTGTCCAGACTACAATCTGGACTGTTGAGTAAAGCAGACAGCAGCTTCACTCCTGAGTCTCCTGGATGATTGTAGCTCAGGTCCAGCTCTCTCAGATAGGAGGGGTTGGAGGTCAGAGCCGAGGCCAGAGAAGCACAGCCCTCCTGTGTGATCAGACAACCTGACAGACTGGAGGTACAAAACATGTCATGAACTCAAGAAGAAAGAAGGAAAATCCAACAGATCTTCAACATGAACATGAAGCAGAATTTAACTGATTGGTACGTGCTGGTACTCGTTTGTTGTGTGTGTATGTCTGTTGTGTGTGTCTCTTTGTTTTCTGTGCAGGTTCCCATGTGCACTTCTGGTGAACCAAGTGGACTCAGCTGTTGATGATCCACTTGGTTCACCAGAAGTGCACATGGGAACCTGCACAGAAAACAAAGAGACACACATAACAGTCATTAACGTAACACAGATCATCAAAAAGCTGGATCCTGACCTGAGAGTCTTCAGTCCACAGTCTGTATTCTCCAGTCCACGAGACAGCTGCTTCACTCCTGAATCCTGCAGGTCATTATTATCCAGGTCCAGCTCTCTCAGACTAGAGGACTGGGAGCTGAGGACTGAGGACAGAGCTTCACAGCTTCTCTCTGAGAGGTTACAGCTGCTCAGCCTGAAAGAAATGCAAATGAATCCTTACTGACACATTAGTGAATGACTGAATGAGCGAATGAATAAATGCATCAATAACCAGTTACAAAATTTGTTCTAAATAATGAAAATCAAGGTGTTTTACTAGAGATGGGCGATCCTGAAAATTCCAGCATCTATCTGATATCTAGTAAATACAGGGCCAGTATTGCTGATACCAGTACAGTTTCTTTTAATTAGAAGTTTAATCAGTTGATCATAATTAGGAGAATAACACACAAGAAACATTTGTTAAGTAAATCAAGCTGCAGTTGGCTGGAGGAAGCACACAGTTTTTCGACCGTCAGGTAGCGCGTCATGATGTATTTGATTTTATTCAGCGTGTACGTCGGACATGACGGTGTTAGAATAAATATGCACTTCACACTGCACTGACGTGTCAGGAAGAAACCACCGGCATTACAGCAACAACAGCAAACTAACAGCACGCAGTGACTCTGGTTTACTTTTACAACAATATTGAAATACATATATAAACTTATATAATTTGTTATTAGATATATTTTGGAATTTGAGTAATATATGGTCACAGTTTACTCATTTTGCTAAAATCTTATCACCACACTCAGAAAGACACCATTAAATAATGCTGCAGATTACTCAATCTAAACTTTCACTTCTTTAAATAAGCTACCTAGACATTGATATTATCGATATTTAGATCGATTCGCCCACCCCTACTTTTTACTTGTGTAGAATTCAGTGCACGTTAGTGTCAACATGAACATGAAGCAGAATTTAACTGATGATCAAAAAGCTGTATCCTCACCTGAGAGCCTCCAGTCTCTCTAGTCCACAAGACAGCTGCTTCACTCCTGAATCCTGCAGGTCATTATTATTCAGATCCAGCTCTCTCAGACTAGAGGACTTGGAGCTGAGAACTGAGGACAGAGCTTCACAGCTTCTCTCTGAGAGGTTACAGCTGCTCAGTCTGAAAGAAATGCAAATTAGTTGTTATTAATGAATGAATGACTGAATACAAACCAATTACACATTTTGTTGTAAATAATGACAATAAAGATCTTTTTACTTGTGTAGAATTCAGTGCACATTAGTGTCAATCTGAAAGCCTCCACATGTCAACACTTGAACTGCATGTAGAAAAGCTTCAAACATAATGTTAAGGTATGCATTTAAATGATCAACAACCAGAACCTGACCTCAGTGATTTCAGACCACAGTGAGCACTCTCCAGTCCAGCACAAAGAAGCTCCACTCCTGAATCCTGCAGGTCATTATTATTCAGATCCAGCTCTCTCAGACTAGAGGACTGGGAGCTGAGGACTGAGGACAGAGCTTCACAGCTTCTCTCTGAGAGGTTACAGCTGCTCAGTCTGAGAAAAAAAAGATTGAACACAAAGTCAATGTTTTGTTGTTCATATAAAAATCAACCATGTTTGAAATGGTTCATAAATCCACCTACAGAACTTTGTTGGAGGCTTTGACCACTGGCAGCAGCCTCAGAAGAGCCTCCTCTGAAGCAGAGTATTTCTTCAGGTCAAACACCTCCAGATCTTCTTCTAATGACAGTAAGATGAAGACCAGAGCTGACCACTGAGCAGGAGACAGTTTATCTGTGGAGAGACGTCCTGATCTCAGGGCCTGTTGGATCTCCTCCACTAGAGAACGATCATTCAGTTCATTCAGACAGTGGAACAGATTGATGCTTCTCTCTGCAGACACATTCTCACTGATCTTCTCCTTGATGTACTGGACTGTTTCCTGATTGGTCTGTGAGCTACTTCCTGTCTGTGTCAGCAGGCCCCGTAGAAGAGTCTGATTGGTCTCCTGTGAAAGACCCAGGAGGAAGCGGAGGAACAAGTCCAGGTGCCCAGTTGGACTCTGTAAGGACTTGTCCACAGCACTCTGGTGGAGGTGTCTTAGTTTACGTTTGTCTCTAAAGCCCTCAGACTCCACAGATGTTGTTTGTTGTTGTTCCAGCAGGTTGACAGCAGAGCTGATGAAGGTCAGATGGACATGAAGAGCAGCCAGAAACTCCTGAACACTCAGATGGATGAAGCAGAACACCTTGTCCTGGTACAGGCCTCTCTCCTCTTTAAAGACCTGTGTGAACACTCCTGAGTACACTGAGGCTGCTCTGATATCGATGCCACACTCTGTCCGGTCTGACTCATAGAAGATCAGGTTTCCTTTCTGCAGCTGATCAAATGCCAGTTTTCCCAGAGACTGGATCATCTTCCTGTTGTTTTTGTTCCACTGTGGATCTGTCTGAGCTCCTCCATCATACTTGACCTCCTTCAATTTGGTCTGAACTACCAGGAAGTGGATGTACATCTCAGTCAGGGTCTTGGGCAGCTCTGCTCCCTCTCTGGTTTCCAACATGTCCTCCAGAACTGTAGCAGTGATCCAGCAGAAGACTGGGATGTGGCACATGATGTGGAGGCTTCGTGATGTCTTGATGTGGGAGATGATCCTGCTGGCCTGCTCCTCCTCTCTGAACCTCTTCCTGAAGTACTCCTCCTTCTGTGGGTCAGTGAACCCTCTGACCTCTGTCACCACGTCCACACAGTCAGAAGGGATCTGATTGGCTGCTGCAGGTCGTGTGGTTATCCAGAGGAGAGCAGAGGGAAGCAGCTTCCCCCTGATGAGGTTTGTCAGCAGCACATCCACTGAGGTGGACTCTGTGACATCAGTCAGGGTCTCATTGTTGTGGAAGTCCAGAGGAAGTCGACACTCATCCAGACCATCAAAGATGAAGACCACCTGGAGGTGCTGAAAGCTGCAGATTCCTGCCTCTTTGGTTTCAGTGAAGAAGTGATGAACAAGCTCCACCAAGCTGAACTTTCTCTCTCTCAGCACATTCAGCTCTCTGAAAGTCAATGGAAATGTGAACTGGATGTCCTGGTTGGCTTTGTCTTCAGCCCAGTCCAGAGTGAACTTCTGTGTTAAGACTGTTTTCCCAATGCCAGCCACTCCCTGTGTCATCACTGTTCTGATTGGTTCCTGTCTTCCAGGTGAGCCTTTAAAGATGCCTTCTGGTCTGATGGGGGTTTCTGGTCTGTGTGCTTTCCTGGATGCTGCTTCAATCTGTCTGACCTCATGTTCCTCATTGACCTCTGCAGTCCCCCCCTCTGTGATGTAGAGCTCTGTGTAGATCTGGTTCAGAAGGGTCGGCTCTCCTGCTTTAGCGATCCCCTCAAACACACACTGGAACTTCTTCCTCAGGTTAGACTTGAGTTTACGTCCACACTCTGCAGCAGGAGTTCCTAAACAAACAATAACTGTCATTAATAAGTGAACGCTACAATAAATGTGTCAAATATTTTCTGTCTCCATGAAATCTGTTCATCAGTTGTAGACAAACAGTTTGTGTTTTCAGTCAGAAGAATTCACAGATGTCTGCATCATATTAACAGCAGAGTGTGTAAACGTAAACTTCATTTCCTCTTTCCATCATGTTAAAGCTCTTCAAATCCTCTTACTGCTCTGCAGACGCTCAGCCAGCTCCTCCTGCTTCATCCTCCTCAGGAAGTGCACTGTGATCTGCACTAATGACTCTCTGCTGCTCCTCTGCTCTTCATCCTCCTCATCCTCCCTCTGACTCTCTGAGCATTCTGGGTAATCTGGACTCAGGAGCTTCTGGATCTTCTTCAGCTCATCCTTCACAAACCTGACAATGTTCTCCTCCAGCAGCTGGAACAGAACAACAGAGTATAAACTCTCAGACTTTGAGGAGCAGAATAACAGTTTAGTGTTTCATGATATTACAGCTTTTGTTCATACATGTATTACTTGAATCTACAACATTAGATATGAAGCGTTGTGTATGCACAGCTGCTGTAGTTATAAGTATTACTACCACAGTTCTGTCTCTGTGAATGCTTGCTCAGGGGTCAGGCTCTGGGTCTCTGTAGAGCACCAGGACTGTTGTGTTCTACTGTAGTTAGAAGCTGTTTTCACTCACCATAAATATGGCGTCCTGAGCAGGAGTCTGAACACTGGGTTGCTGCAGTCTGTGACAGAAACATCAGCATTTAACAACACAATCACTTCACTAAGTGTTTTGATGTGTTTTCACTTTAAACAGATACACAACAGTCAACAGACTGGTGACAAACAAGCATTGTTGTATTAAAAAATGAAAACTATCCCAACTCCACACATCCAGCTCATGTTGAACCTGTTGCTGCTGCTTTAATGACTGAAGCACAGCTTTAAGAGTTCCATTCCACTTCCACTGTCATCATATGTTTACATTGATTTAGACCAGGGGGGTTCAATTAAAGTCCCTGAGGTCCAGCTGTTCACATTTGCTCCAAGTCAAAGGTCTGAACTGATGTCTAGCTTGTGTCTTATTAGCTTCCCCTATGTCCACATGTTCATATGTTTCAGTAATATCTATTGTCAGTTTTCAATGCAGGAAATGTTCACCTGGGGCAACACTCACCACGTTTCTCTTTCTTTAACATTAAACGATGTGCAGCAGGATGGGTTTGTAATGAATGCAGTCAGACAATGTTGCAGTGTGATGATATAGAGTCTATATCATCACACTGCAGACCTTTGTTATTTCCTTTACTTAAAGCCTTCAGAAACCACCATGAGATGATAACATGACAACATAAATACATACTGATACTTTCTATTATACATCTACAAACACAGACCTGCTTATGGGTCTTTTACAGAGCCAAGCAGACCCACATGATCATTGAAGAACTCTGCTAAGTTACAGAAACAGGACTTAAAGTGGTATCAACATTTTTGAAATGTTCACTTTTCATGGACACAGAGCTGGATCAGTGTCCATGATGGCCACTACAAGAGACTGAAAGACTGTTATCACACAATTTATTTGATCACAATTTGACCAAATTCAACCAGAAATACCGAAGAACAGAAGCCACCTTAAAGTTCTGCACAGGCTGTGTTCAAGTCAGAATAATCAGCAGTGTGAGGTACGTGCAAAAATCCAAACCAGGACCCTGGGAATCTGAGGAGGAGGAGACTAGCTCCTAGCTACATATAGGCTGACAGCTACAGTAGTTTTGGGAAGTTGGTCAAACTTTCTATATTTCTGCATAAATATGACCCGAAACACGATCAATGCTGAATTCTGCAGGTCGACAAATAAACTTTACTGCTGGACTGCATGTGGTTCAGATGAGTCCAGATGGAGATGAAGAGTGAAGGTGTCATGCTGCATACTGTGTGTCAGTCATGATGTCAGTTTTAGCTACGGTCTGCTAAAATGAATCTGTTAATGACAGACTGATTCACATTGAACTGAAGTATGGATCCTTTACTCGCCGTCAGCTAGTTTTAAGAGTTCAAATACACAGTATTGCTGTATTAGCCTAATGTACTAGCGGAGCATCGTCTGTTAGTATAATATTTACATACAGTGTATGAATCTATCATTTATTTAAATGTTTTATTACTGAAATGTCTTTCCATACTTTGTTTCAGTGGGCTGCCTTTCTAGTACAGTGAGGCAGATGTTTAAGTCATATTTATGCAGACATAGAAGATTTTAAATGATTCATACACTTTGAAGCAGCACTGTAAATATGCATTACTCTGTGCTACAGATGCTCCAAACCATCAACCACCTGCAGAGCAAACAGACACATACAACCCCAAGAGTCCAGCAGAGCTCATCACAGCATGGAGACACTTCCAGAGTGATTCTTACCTTTGATCATCAGATGGCTGATCAGCTTTGAAACTAATGGGCTCAATCATCGACCAATCACTTTTCATGGACACACAGCTGGGTCCAGGTCCAGCAGAGTCTGCTCTCACATCCTGGATCCTGATAGAATCACAAACACTGACTCTGAGCTTCTTCTGGAAAAATGATGCTGAACATCATGTTACACTTTAAATGTTTAATAATGATGGAAACAAACTGCAGCTGTGACATTAACTCTGACCTTTGACCCTCAGATGGATCAACAGCTTTGAAAAGAGGGGGCTGATCCTTTGACCGATCACTCTTCATGGACACACAGCTGGCAGGTCCAGGTCCAGGTCCAGGTCCAGGTCCAGCAGAGTGTGCAGTGTGCTGCTGCTTTGTTCTTGAACACACAGATGTGTGAATAATGTGAGTGTGAGCTCTGACATGGAGAAGAGTCATGGACAGTCAGAGACGGTCCTCTTACCTCTGAGCTTTGGTCCGGCTCTCATGGTCCCCACACAGAGGGCTTTTAGAGGGAGGGACTCCCTCCTCTCTGTCCTCACACTGACTCATAGCAGAGCTCACACCTTCACACAAACACAGCAACATGACACAGAAACACACAGTCAGCATGTTGTTATTGATCCTTCATGTAGATGCTAACAGGCTAATCATGCTGTTAGCTTAGCATCAGAGCCTCAGACCAGGTTTGGTTCTCAGGCTTTTATTTTGGTGAGTCTGTAAACACACCAACATCTCTGATGCTGTTATTATTGATGTCACATGCTGTAAGTGCTCACACACATTCAGTGTTTGCTTCAGAATTCTGTCACTTCTCTCCATGTGTGAACATGTGAATAAATGAACATGTGTTCATGTGTGTTTCTGTCACAGTGTGAACAGACTGAGTGAAGCACTGAGACCTTCCTCTGTAACAGTCTGTGGACTGTTTTCTATAGAAAGGACAAACACATGAGCAGCTACTGTCTGAGCTCTGAGGACTGACACACTTCTCCTCATGGCAAATATTAGATTCACATATTTATGAACCCTTGAAGAGAAAATGTTTCTTCTGATGAGTTTCAATCATCGATATGAATTCATGAAAAATAAAACATGACAAATTGATGCATTTATAAATGTTTTAGTTTTAGTCATAAGAATCATCTGAACTCAATTCAACCAGATGCACCTGAACGCACCATGAACTTTAAACCAACCAAACTTACGTAACGTGGCGCGCGGCTGTTGCGCAGCACAGGCGCGTCAAACCGGAAACAGACTGATCTGATAAAGTCAGAATAAAGCGACCTTTTCTCCGCTTGAAGCTTTGAACGAGTCGATCTGAGTTTCAGAGCAAATGAAGCTGCTGAACCTTACAGAGAGAACGATCAACAGAGACGCTTATTGTTGGTTCCGCGTTTCAGGGACTTACTACAATAAAGATCCATCAGTTACAGGCAGTAAAGATCAATGAGGTGATCACACTGATGATTGATCAGATATCGACAGACTCACCTGCTGAATCAGTCCTGACTTCCAGAAGTTTCCACCTTCGTGTGTGGAGCTGCTGGTTCTGCTGCAGTCTGTCTGACAGGAGCTCAAAAACGAAAGTAAGTCCACAGAAGCCACGCCTTTAAACCAGGACACGTCTCCAGCAGGGGGCGCGCTCACAATGGATGGATATTGTGGATTTATGGTCTGTATTCTCCAATATTCTTTGCATGTTATTCTTAAGATAACACGCATCTGTTCAGGAGGACTGTGGAGTTCATGGAGTTTATTCATGTCTGTGTGAGCTCATAAAATATAAGAAATAAAATAAACTGTATTTATATACCCTGAATCTCACTGCCTGCATTCCATCAATAAAATGTAATTAAAACTGCTGAAGATGGTTGAAATGTTTGACTTGATCAGGACATGTGACTCATACAACATGTGCGCACAGCTCTCTGTCACTGTGCAGACTTTGTTGAGTCCCCTGTTGTGTGACGCTGCAGGAAGGAACAACGATCACATGACGTCAGAAAGCGGCCGCAGGTTATCATGACTGTAAACAGTCACATGATGAAACAACAGAGTGCTGAGGCTGCAGCTCTGAAGTGTGGAGCTGAACTAGAGCTTCTGTTATTCAGCAGTGATCTGCTCATTAACGGTCTGCTGCTCCATGTACAGCAGCCTCCCTGTTGTTGCTCTGTCTGTGTCTGTTTACATGATAACAGCTGTGACACAAACAGAACAGTGATGGACTTTATTCAACCTGCTCAGCGAGAGAAGCAGCGAGCAGCTCTGATAGAAGTCTGTCTGCACCATCATCAGGGTCTGATGCTGCTGCAACAGCCGGACTCTGGGACAAAGTGACGTCAGCAGGTGTCGGGTTGTCCTCTGAGTCTCTGAAGCAACATGCGGCTCATCACAGCTTCTGATGGAGCTCTGATAGTCTGACTTCATCTCTGAGAGGAAGAAGAGGGAGAAGCCGCTGCGCAGCGCGCGGACTCTCTCCAGCAGCAAAGTGCAGAGATCATCAGAGCTCCACATGAGCTGAACATGAAGAGACACAGTCCGCTAGCAGCTCCTTCACTGTCGGCCTGCAGCGCTGCTCCCACACTCATCTGGACTCTTTCATCCACACACAGAAAACACGAGCGGAACATTCAGCCTGCAGAGGAGCTGCCTTGGATTGAGTCTCCGCGGTTCTCATGGTGTGTTCAAGGACCGCCTCCCGCTCTCAGCTGATCATAACTACACTCTGACTGTGCTTGTGTTGCAGCTACGAACTGAACATGGCAATACAGAAACAATACATGAATATTTTCAAGAATGACTTTATTAATCCCTGTGGTTAAATTACATGATGAGTCTGATGGCGACTGCAGGAGTCACCGCCTGTACCGTTCCTGGAGCAGCAGAGTTTTTTAGTGTTATCATTCCATAGGTCATCATGCTTTTACACATAATAAACCTATACTTATTAAAGCTATTTATAAATGATATTATGTATTTATTGTAAAACATTTATTATAGTTTCCTGTTAAATATTCCTCGGTGTCAGTTTGATATTACATCCTTGAACCAACCAATAAATAAATGTCCCTGAGACGGACCATTATTCATCTTGAAGAGTTCATCATGTGTATTATTACACTGCATCTTACAAAAGATAAAAGATGATATTTATTTCAGAAGAGACTGATTATTCTGTGCATCAGACAGAGTGATGAGCAGCAGAGGCAGAGGATGAGGAGCCGCTCTTTAGAGGACACTGAGGTGGCTCTTAAAGAGCCGCTGTGGTTTGAGGAGCCGCGGACACTTCAAGCTCTCTCTCCGTGGATGCAGCGGGCCAGCTGGATGTCTTTGGGCGTGATGGTGAGCCTCTTGGCGTGGATGGCGCACAAGTTGGTGTCCTCGAACAGGCCGACCAGGTGCTGGCCTCCTGCAGAGCCATGACAGCGGAGCTCTGGAAGTAGTCAGCTCCATGTTTGATTATTCTAGATGCTTTAAGGCTGTGAACCCCTCACTGCACACTTTAAACTCCATTCTCTCTGTTTAAACACTGTCAGAGTTCAAACCTTCGTAGGAAATAAGTCCAGTATTACAGAATGAAACCAAAGATCAAACCTGTTTCAGCAGCATTCTGCATTCTGGAGATGGACTGACACTGGTCTACGGACTATCCGGACCAGAACTCAATGAGCTGTAAGAGAAAAACAAGGTGAGAGGTGAACTGGTTATAGGAGGGACCACTGTAATGCAAACATGTGATTTGCTGATTCTGGTGTTTTTAGGTTTTGATTTAAATTCCACAAAATCATTTATTTGCATTCAATTATTTTTGATTGTAACCATATATAATTCATACTTCTGTCTGTGTTCTAAGAGTCTTAAAAATATGTGGTTTCCTTTTTATTTAGTGTGCATGTCATGTGACTTATGAACGTACAGTTTGTGCATATATATAAACAGTTTGATTTCCAGGTTGATGCAGCAACAGCTGCTGCTCTGACACCATTGTTCATGTCTTCCTCTCTCTGCACTGTGTTAACACACCTGAATGCTGCAGAGCATCTTCTTCTTTCCTGCTAAATAAATAATGGCCCTGTGGTCTGGTGGTGTCGGTTCACCTTGGACAGCGATGGACAGGAGGACAGGAAGGTCCGGCTGCTCTCAGCTGGGACCTGTGTGTGTCTGGGTGCACACACACCTGCAGTCTGCCCACAGTTACTGACATAGCCACTCACACCCCAGCTGACACATGACCGCACCAGGTGGCTGCTGCTATGACAGATGGTGGTTGTCAACGTTCCTCGTTAGTATAGTGGATAGTATCTCCGCCTGTCACGCGGAAGACCGGGGTTTGATTCCCCGATGGGGAGAAAGACTTTTACCAGCAGATAGGATGATACTGACCCTGTACATTGCTGCTGCAATAGAAAACATTTCCCAGTTTGGGATAAAGCAATTTGACCTTATTTACGCAAATATAGTTTGTAAAAATGCAAATTAAAGGTATTTAGGCTTAGTGCCCCTCCCCGCTCCCTCTTGGAATATGGTACATTCCACCTGTCGCGTGTTTTTTTCCACTTGGAGTCCGTTAAGCTAAACTTTAAGCTAGAGGTTACCTGCTGCTGCTGTGAAATCATAATTCTCAACAAACTGTGGATGTCAGACTCATAAAATGGACAAACTGGACGAGGTTACACCTGCCACAGTCAGAGGTATGCTACAAGGGTTACTTTGATGTTGTGCTGGTGTTAATGGTGATTTAATGTAGTTAGCCTAGCTTAACAAGTTGTGGATTCACGGCTAAAGTTTAGCAGCTAAAACACATAAAACGGGCTAATCTAGTAATAGCTTATGTCTCATTGAGCTGTGGGGCCATTCTCTCAATGTCAAGGACTGTAAACACTGAGCATCAAGGTTACCAACGTGGACATTGTGGACAGCTACAAATACCTGGGTGTCCACATTGACCACAAACTGGACTGGTCCACAAACGCAGAGGCAATATACAAGAAGGGACAGAGTCGCCTGTATCTACTGAGGAGACTCAGGTCCTTTAACGTCTGCCAGACCATGCTGCAGATGTTTTACCACTCGGTGGTCTCCAGCGTCATCTTCTACGCTGTAGTGTGCTGGGGCAGCAGGATGAAGACGGCCGACACCAACAGACTCAACAAGCTCATTAGGAAGGCTGGCTCGGTGCTGGGAGTGGAGCTAGAGTCTGTGGTGGAGGTGACAGAGAGGAGGATACTGAGGAAACTCCTCAGTATTCGTAACAACACGTCTCACCCCCTGCAGGACACACTGCTGTCCTACAGGAGCACATTCAGCGGTAGACTGAGACTACCGAGGAGCAGCACAGAACGTCACAGGAGGTCCTTCCTGCCAGTGGCCATCAGACTGTATAACTCCTCCCCTTTCAGTAGGGAGAAGCGCTAGATAATCATGTCAGGCATCACTGTCATTCCCTCCACTGGTCTATGTTTATGTTTACTTAGCACCTTACATCTCCATATTTGTATCCATGTATCATATTGTGCTTATACTGCGTACTGTACTCTTATTTTGGATTATAGTGACATTTATACTCTTATACTCTGTACCTAACTGCATTTAATGTAACTTGATACCTCTGGCACAAGAATTTCCTTCGGGATTAATAAAGTTTTATCTTATCTCTTATCTTATCTTATCTTAAAATACAGCAACAACTGGTCATTTGTAAGACCATTAAGATTAAGATTAAGATTTTCCCTCCTTGTTGATTACCTGCCCTGCCCTCATGTGTGTCACCTGTCTTCCCTGGCCCTTGTGTATTTAGTCTTTGTCTTCCCTGCACTCTCTGCCAGTTTGTCTCGTAGTTACTCTAGGGGATTGTGTGTCCATGCCTCGACGCTATGACCAGGTTTATGCATGCCATGCTTTTTGTTTGCCATGCTTAGATTTAGCCTTGTTTTTGCCCTGTAGTGGCTTTTCCATGTTACGTGTGATTTTTAGTTAGTTAATTTTTGCCTTTTGATCCGCGGCAAGTGTGATTTTTAGTTTGCTTCATTTGCCCTGCTGGCCTGTAATAAAGACTTTGTTTTGCCACGTGACTGCTTCACTGCTTCTGCTCTTTGGAGACAGCTCTGGTTGATATCAAGCTAAGGTTGTAAATCCAGATCTTGATTGAAAGAATGTGTTCATCTCCAAGACCCCATTTTACGACCCACCCTTCCTGTGAGTTCGTTTTCCTGGTCACCTCCAGATCTGACCCACAGCCTATGAGATTTTAGGACTTAAAGTAAACGTACATGGGGGAAGATGTAAGCTTTTATGGGGCGTCACAAAGTCACTCGTATGGGACAGTGATCATTCTCCTGGAGAACTTATCTTCAATTTAGGTTTGTTTGTTTGTTTTCTCCTGACTCTCAGGTTTAACCATTACCAAATAAGGTAAACTAAATATCAGTTGAGCTGACCCCATTGGTGCAGAGTTAGGGGAGGACATGATTTTATGGGATCTCAAGATAGGATAAAAGGTGTTTCCAAAGAATGGCATATTGTTCTCTGGCTGTGAGGCCAGGCAACCACAGAGATCTCTGTCTGTGTTACTCAGAACTAACTTTACTGTTAGAATAAATTGTAATTTTGAGACCAGATATTGTCAACTTCTTCTTAATCAAAGAACCGGGGAAGAGGAACGAAAGGATCCAGAAGATTTTTATGTCCCTAACAATATGCTATTTCAAATTTCTTCTTCTTTCAAAGTTCTTTGAAATAATATTACCAAATGTGGCTGTTTTGTAAACATTTCTGTTGTAGGAGTCATAGACCCATCTCTCCTGTTTGAAGAAGGAATCCTGTGGACCAGTTTTGTGCGGATAGGAAGATTTGACCTTTGACCTTACAAGGTAGTCCTTTAGATTTTTGTTTTTTCTAAATGCTGCAATGATTCTTATGTTGTTATTCGGTTGATTAGCTGCCATAATATAATTACAATTCTTAATTTTCCAAACCAATTTTGTAGTGGATGGCGAGAAGGTGGTGATGAGAGGCAGAGAAGTAGAAATCTGGATGGGTTTACTCTGAGAAAAGGACTTGTAGATGCTCCTGAGGAAAGTCCTTGAATACCCTCTAGTGGACAGAGCCAAGAACAGCACCTTGGTGGCCTGTTTAAAATCCTCAGGCTGTGTGCAGATTCTGTAAAATCATAATAATTGACATTTAATTAGTCCTGCAAATGTGAGTTTTCGATGGTAACTGTTTTTATGAAGGAGTGCATGTGTGTCGGTGTCTTTGAAATAAACTTTAATATCCAATTTGTTATTAATTGTAAATTTAGGGCCTTTAAATGTCGTGTCCAATAAATTCACCAAATTGTTATCTGTTGTGGCCTTTAATTTGATTGAGGCATTGTGGTTATTGAGGGTCTCCAGAAACACTGTGAAATCTTCCTCAGAGTAAGTCCATACACCCCAAATATCATCCAAGTATCTGTAGTAGTGTAATGGTTTTGCAATGCTGTAGTCTCCCATGCTGCCATAATAATATCTGCATAGGCAGGTGCAAATTTCTTACCCATGGCTGTGCCCTTGATTTGTAAGAAGTATTTCCCATCAAATTCAAAGTCGTTTCTGGTCAAATTAATTCCCAATAATTTCAATAAATCATTATCTGGTCTTTTTTTGTCTTGGAACTTGAAAAAGATGTCCTTCACTGCTTGTATGCCCTCAGCAGTGTCAATATTGGTATATAGACAGTCAACATCTATTGTAAACAAGATTTGTTTTTTTTAGGAATGTTTAAATCTTTAATTTTGTTAATAAAATCATACGTATCTTGGATATAACTCTTGTGTTTTTTTTTTGCAAGTGGGTTTAAATAAATATCAATAAATTCTGGGGTCCTGGAGGGATTACAAAGGGTTTAGTCCAACTGGCCGGATTTTTATGAATTTTTGGGAGCAAGTAAAAACGTCTGGGTCTAGGTTCTGAGTCTCCAATTAGATAATTTCTTTGTTTTGCATTAATTATTTTTTTCTCATATGTGTTGTTAAGTTAGACCTCAGGAAAGATTTGGTCTCAGTCTGGGGGCTTTAGTCTGTGGCCCAAGTTTTTTTTGGCCCAAGCAGTGGCCACCTCAAATGGACCCTCCCAGTCCAGGTTCTGGAACTCTGAAAGATAATGTTGTTTTAGTATCAGGAGTGCAGTGTATTCTCAGTTTTTGCCACTGCCCTCCAATAACAGCCTTTGTAGCATCAGTGGGTGATGCTGGTTTGATAAAGCTGGCCAAATTCAGTGTGGTCTTTTTTTATGATAGGGGGTGAGTCTGGACCTGCAGTATTTTTGAGATGGTGCGCCGATTTAATAATTCTATGAATGATACGGACCTTGTGGGAAAAGTCTGGGTCCTCGGATTGAATTCTGTGTTGGGATGGGGCATTTGAGTTATGTGTCTGGAAGTTAGGCCTCTGGTTCTGCCTTGGATGATAATGCTGCCATCCCTCTCTGTAGCGGGTATGTGGATGTTGTATGCTGAACCAATGGTTACCTGCTGGTGCTCCTGGCGGAAGGGGGAGTGTGTTGAAGTCCGGTACTCCGGGGCTTGCTGTTTCCGGTAGTAGGTGGCTCGGCGGTCACCCGTGGCACGGGATGGATAGCTCTCGTGTGGATTACTTCTGGTCACGGAGGCGTAGGATCGTCTCAGAAGTGGAGTGTTGTGGATGGAACTAAAAGTACTGCTGATATGCAGCGTCAAAAATGCTATAATACTCAAAATGTTAAGGAAGAGAGGACGCTTCTGCCATTAACACTTGGTATTTATTCACAGTAAAGAAAGCTAATCGCAATGTTTTGGCCCCTATAGTGGACCTTCTTCAGGCTAGCTTGCTATAGAAAGAACCAGAAATACCGAGTGTAAGCACGGAGTCAGTGGCGGTTCTACAATGAATTACTCCCCGGGCGAGCCCCCCAACCAACCCCCCCCCCCCCCCAGTTTTATTAATATAGCATGTTTTACAATCAGAAATTGTCCGCTTAAGAGCAACAGTGTCAGGAAACACTCCCTTTTAACAGGAAATAACCTTCAGTAGGATCCAGCTCATAAGGAAGAACTTTCCTGCTGCCAGTCGGCCGGGATAAAGGAGAGAGAGGAGAACAGGGAGACAGGACAGAGAGGATAAAGGAGAGAGAGGAGAACAGGGAGACAGGACAGAGAGGATAAAGGAGAGAGAGGAGAAGAAGAGGGAGACAGGACAGAGAGGATGAAGGAGAGAGAGAGGAGAAGAAGAGTGAGACAGGACAGAGAGGATGAAGGACAGACAGAGGAGAAGAAGAGGGAGACAGGACAGAGGATGAAGGAGAGAGAGAGAAGAAGAAGAGGGAGACAGGACAGAGAGGATGAAGGAGAGGAGAAGAGAGAGACAGGACAGAGGATGAAGGAGGGAGAGAGAGGAGAAGAAGAGGGAGACAGGACATAATCATGCAGTTCATATCCCTATTTTCCCAGCCAATGGGCTTTGTTTCATGCAGATCATATTCCCCATCTGACAGCCAGCGAGCTTCGTTCATACCTCTCAGCAGATGCTCAACCTCTCCAACATTCCATACTCTACTCATGTTCACACAGCTGTCTCCAGCTTAGCTAGCAGGTTTAACCATCCTCCTTGTGTTGCGACGATTATTGTAAGTATCAAGTCCTTTTCTCTGTCTCGCTTTCTATTTCTTTTGGGGGGATTCCTGTCTAAGCGGCCTCATCTCCTGTCCTTTCCCCCTTCGGATGTCGGTCATGGTCTAGAGAGCCAAAGCACAATTCATTCATTCATTGTATTTCTCATCTAAACATCTAGTCTCTCCTGATTGAAATGTAGCTCTCAGCGTAAGTTCAATCAGGAAGACTCTATTTCCCATCATTCACCATTTATCCCTATCCGCTTCCTAATCTTTCTCCCTCTATCCCTCACTCCTCTGCTCCCCCTCTCTTCCGCTCTCTTAGTCAGGTGCTTAATAGAAAGCACCTCCCTCACCAATCAGCTGTCGCTTTCCATCCCTCTCCTGATCAATCACAGCTTAGCACGAAATTTAAAAGTCTTCGTCTCTTCTCCAGCTGTCTTCTGATCGAACCCGGCAACCCTCCTCCACCCCAAGCACCACCAGATCCACGCCAGTAAGGCCTCCTATTTCCTGCCCTCCAGCTCTCCACCACCACCAGGTCTAGACCCCGGGGGGATCTTATGATCCAGCAGCCTCTCCTCTTGCGTTTTCCCCCCTTTCCGGATGTGGTCTTCACGATGGGGTCTAGGACGCCAATGCACATTCAAAATTTGTACTTAATAAATCTTTCTCATTCAGTTCGCTGAGTCTCTCATGATTGAACTGTGGTTCAACATAACACGGTGAAATCGGCAAGAGTAAGTCAAAACTGTAAAGTCGTACACTGTTATTTTAAAAAATGTCTACCACAGCTGCTTGATGTGAGCGACCATTAGGTAAAAAATAAACTCAGCCTGTCAAACTTTGAAAATTGTTTCATGATGTTCAATCAGATAACCGATCCGCACATAAATAGTAGTGTTTTAATGGTACACTCCTTTTACCAAGGAGAAAGTGCTTCATTTTATAATTCAAAGGTAATTGACACTAAGTGAGAGAGAGCTCATGGTCCCAAACAGTACCATACTGTATGGTGGATGGGACAGGTCTAGTAATCCAGATGTGTACATCATAACTGCAAGCCTAAAACATACATACAGATTGCATAAGAGTGGAATAAACAGATGATATACATTTACAGCCAGGTACTGTGACAGTATTGTTACATCACTTTATACATTTATTCATTCATTCCTATTTATACAAGATTTACAGAAATCACGAATCACGAGGGATGGTGTAGTCGGCCATGTTGGGAAGACCAGAAAGCACACAGCAGCTCAGCTCGCTGCGGCCGACGTTCATGTCACAGGCCTGAGACCACTCATTCGTCTCACTGTCATAGTACTCAACATTAGAGGTGGTGGTGTTGAAGCCATTGTTGCCCCCGACAACAAAGAGCCGGTCCTCAACTACTTCGATGCCAAAGTTGCAGCGGGGGGTCATCATGGAGGACACGTTGTGCCAGTTGTTGGTGTGAGGGTTGTAGACCTCAGCGGTCTGCAGACAGTCTCTTCCATCGAAGCCACCAACCTTTGGAGTCAAAGATGAGAAGAAGATGCATCACTTATCAATTCAATTGTCACATAAAAAACTAGCCGCTTTAAAGCGCTGATGAAAGCTGGTCACACATTTCTTTCATGCACTTACTGCATAAACATGGTTGTTGTATGCAATGACTCCTACTCCACTGCGCCGGCTGCTCATGGGAGAGATCAGGGTCCACTGGTTGGTCTCTGGGTTGTAGCACTCTGCTGTTTGCAGGAACTCATTTCTGTCAGATCCACCACATATGTAGATCTGAATACAAAAAGGGGGGGTGGGGGGGGAACAATAAGAAATTGCCATTTTTGTTGGCTCAAACTGGCAGCAGTGTTTTGTAAACAGATCTTTCTGTTCTCTGGTATGTTCCACTGTGTTCCACCCACCCTGCCGTAGAGTGCTGTGCAGCTGGCGTCGCTCCTCTGCTTATGCATGGGTGCAGTTTCTAGCCACTGGTTGGTTTCTGGCTGGTAGAACTCAGCACTGCTGAGACTTGTGTGCCCATCATAGCCTCCCATGGCGTAGATGCACCCGTTCAACACAGTCACACTCACATAATTGCGGCGATAGTGCATCGGTGCCACCTCTTGCCATGTCCGTGTGCTCAGGTCAAACCTGCACACACTATTGGTGGGCATCAAAATCCGGGCAAAGCCACCAACACAGTAGACATACCCACCGAGGTAGGCTGCACCATGACAGGCACGAGGAGGCTCAGAAAGTTTTGTTATGTTCATCCAGTGATTTGCACGGACGTCAAATGCCTCGATTACATTAGTTAGATCCATGCTGCTGTTCCAGCCTCCAATGGCCAATATGATGGCAGATGGCAGACGAGGCCGACCGAGGATTCTGTCTTTGCATTTGATGACCTCAGATACCATGGCCTGGCACCTCAAGTTGTCTGTCACCAGCTTATTGGACAGCACGTGACTCTGTATGTACTCTGTAGGGATCATGCTCAGCCTGACCTACAACAATACAGAGAATAAAGAGGATATAACTTAACAGACTGTGTCCGAATAAATAAAAATACATAAAAAAAAAATCATGGTTCCTAATAAAGAACATCACAATAAATACAAGTAAAACAATAAAATAATGGTCAGTTATTTGAAATGCTATTAGCAACCGGAACAAACGAGGCCTTCATTCTCTTTGTTCTACATTGTGGCAGTCAGTCAGAATCAGTGGTGGAAAGTAACTAAGTATTTGTACTTCGTTACTGTACTTAAGTACATTTTTAAGTATTTATACTTTACTAAAGTAAAAATAATATTACATACTTTATACTTTTACTCCATGTTGCAGCTGTTACCTGTACTTTCTCCTCCACTACATTTCTACAGTGTCTGTAGTTACTTGTTCCATGTGATGAACACAGTGCTGGACTGATGTGAGGTCAGACTCTGCATGAAGGTGGTGTCACGCTGCCAGCTGTGTTTCTATAATGAGCCTCAGTCATGATGCCGGTGCTCTGGCTCAGTTAGCTAACTAGTTACATTGCTGTCTGCTGCTGTCTGCTAACACAGGTCCATCCATTAATGTCTGATTAACATAAATTATAACATGAATCTACAGCAGGAACACTGACACAGTAAACATGCTGAATGCCTGTTTGTTATCAGCAGCCTCTCTGTTCACTTGATGCCCACAGCCTGCCTCATGACACACAGACCTGTCCATAGCTGTTTCTGGACTGAACATGTACATTAACTACACATGGTCCATTTTAATTTGAAGATGATTTGTTTGATTATTTTAACCTGTTCAGATCCTTCGCAGTGGAAATCAATAATATATATTCAGTTGTGAGTACTTTTACATTTGATAATTTAAGTACATTTAAAAGTACTTAAGACTTTTACTTAAGTAGGATTGTTAATGGAGCACTTCTACTTTTACTTGAGTATATATATTGCTGGGTATTTGTACATTTACTTGAGTACAAAGCTTCAGTACTTCCTCCACCACTGGTCAGGATGGACTGAGCCATCTTAAAAGTCTTATCTTTAATATATGTTTTTCATTACTCTCATTACTCTCCTCCCTTCATCTATCATAGTATCATTATCAGCTTATTGATTTTCTGAGTTGCATTAACCTGCACACAAAGCTTATGCAAATAGCCAGCATTACATGTATATGTTCCTTATTGGTTTATGTACTTGTACTAATAATAATCCATCCATCCATCTTCAACCACTTATCCGGGGCCGGGTCGAGGGGGCAGCAGTCTAAGCAGGGACACCCAGACTTCGTTCTCACCAGACACTTCCTCTAGCTTCTCTGGGGGGAATCCCGAGGCGTTCCCAGGCCAGCCGAGAGACATAGTCTCTCCACTGCGTCCTGGGTCTTCCCCGGCCTCCAGGATGATTTGTATAAATTCTCCATTTTCAGAGTCACCCAGAAGACCAGCATGCACATGAGCACAATGCGTCACTCAGGTAGTCTGTGGTGCTTTCTATTATCACTCATGAGAATAGATGATATTGCACCTTCTGGCCAATAAAATGGTAAAGGATGGCTGTACTGACCATCATCATGACATCTAATAACTGATAACCCTCTATTGGGCTGAGGTTGGCTTCAGTCACTGTCTTGAAATAGATTAACCTATAAAGTGAAAATTATAATGTATAATATAAAGTACCTCTGACAAGAGAAGATCTGCGTATCCTTCTCGTTCCTGAGGTTCATGTGTGATCCACCGAATGATGGCCTCAAACACAGCTGCCTCCTGTCTCACATTGAGGTTGTCATAGCTGATGATGTCACTGACATCCTGGGCCGAGAGCTGCAGGAACTCTTCGCTGAAAGCCACATCCTCAAAGTGACTGAGGACATAGTGGAAAGCCTTGAGGTGCAGTTCAGGGGCGTGGTAGGTTTTTGTGAACTGCCAGATGCCGATGCAGTTGTCTGGGCAGAGCGTCTTTTCAAAAAAGTTGCAGCATATTTGCACCAGCTTCACTATATTGAGGTAATCAGCTGCCATGAAAATCCTCCGTGCATTGGACTCTGTCACGTTAACAGAGCCGGTGTATGCAAACTCAATGATGAGCTCCATCATGTCTGAGGATAGGTCAGGAATAATGTAGACTTTCTTGTCAGGTTCAGACCAGCGTGTGAAGAGAGCTCTGAAAGACACAGAAAAAGTTCCACAACATTATACACCACTTTGATGCATTTCAGTTTTTAAAATAGATACTAAAATTAGTCACAAGTAACTGGTGGATTTACGGGTAACTTTATTCAACAGTCTAGTTAAAGGTCTAAATCTGCTTGCTGTAACATTATCTAATTCACTTATGACTTCTAAATTATACATCAAGTTTAAGTTTAAGATAAAATAAGTTTGAGCCTATAGAGGGAGAAATCACTATTAGATGCTTTAATGTCAACATGTCAAACATGTCCTATCATCCAAGTCCCACCTGGGGCCAGCAGATTAACACACAATTGTTTACCGGTTGTTTTTGTCATGTTCAAACATTAAGGACTGCTGTTGCTTTCTTTATGAGGTCAGGCTGACAACATTTTCCCAGCAGTTGACTAGTCATCACAACAATATCAGCAAACATACTGAAACACTGTGAGCTATAAAAACAAGACTGCAGTGAATAATCTCCAACACTCACATCATAAACTACAATAAATCCTTGTTTTTGTCTCCCTATGTAAAGGTTACTAACACATTCATTTAAAATTGAGATAATCAGTTCACCTGAAGTAAGGGGTGCAGTTCGCCAAGATGACTTTGTGGATATTAAAGTCAACCTCCTCCACTCTGATGACGGCGTCACAGAAAAGCTCCTGGTCAAGGAGATCCTTGTAAACTAATTCCCCATCTTTTTGAGTCATGTTGACTTTGCAGACTTTATATTTTCTCTGTGTTTTGTCTCCTCTCAGTATGTAACAGAAGCTCAAAGACACACTGTGAATGGAACTCTTGTCATCAAAGCACTTCACATCACCATGGAGACATGTAAACATGTTGACATTTAAAAACTACCCATCATGCATTGCATTTGTTTTTAGTTGATTAGTATGATTGCTGTTGCTAGGCAACAATCAAACTATTGTTTTTCACCCTCTTTCTTCTTTCTTATTCTTCCGTACGTTTTTTGGCGCAGCGTATCTTCAGCATACATTCACCGATTTCAACCATTTAACTATCAAAATGTTCATCTCACAGAGGACATTCCGGGTCAACTTCAAGATTTTTTCACAAAATTATAAATTTTCAAATATTAACCAATATCAATACCAATATTTTTAACATGGGAGTCTATGGAGGAGCTTTCAAAACCACTTTCAACTTTGACATCAACTTTGACATGTAACTAGTTCCACGTGCTTTCAGCTACACAAACTGTTCAGACATCATTCTGTTCAGCTCTTCAATGGCTATTAAACTTGTATTCGGATTTGTTCAAATATGTTTTGTTTTCAAAATATTAATAAAAATTCAAAAGCCATTTAACATTGAAGTTCATGAGAGAGCCCTTCAACGAGGGTCATCTGCCAAATGTATCTTCTCCTACAAATTTCAAGCTACAGATTCAAGCTACTTTTTAGTTTTAAACTGCTCTATCAAACTTGTATTCAGAATTTTCTAATTCCGAATAGTTTGAGCATGTTAGCCTCTCAAATTGCAGTGGTTTCTGAATTTAACATTGGTTGGTTAAACATTGCTGCAATGTCTGCACCTTCCATCTCGCTGAGATAATTATGCCACCAGTTAGAAGGAAAAATGGTTTGGGTTCTGACGGTGTCACTCTTAAAACTCAACACCAAACCGTTTTGCCTCTGGAGCCAGCTGTTTGGGAAGAGTCCCTGAAGGATGATCAATATAAACCTTTACTTTATAAACAGACATTGAGTTTCAGTCTTTTAATATTGTCATGATAAGTTGAGATGATTTACAGTTATAGGAATTACAGCTGCAAAGGGAATTAGTATGCCTGTATCTGTGCCACTAGCATTAGCGTTAGCATTAGTTTCAACAGACTATAGCTGGTATCTTGTTAACTTCATTAACTTACTACTACCATTGTCAAGCAAAGATATGTAAGCGTGTCTTATCTGAGTTAATGTGGCCACATTCATGAGGTTAAGCAGCCAGCAAAGTTTTAGTAGTTATAAGTCCGGTCTCTCCCTCTCTGTGTCGCCAGCCCCTGCTTCTTTCAGGCCCTCGTGCTCACTGCTCATATAAACTGTATCGCAAACATCCAAGTCCATGATACTACTGTTCCTGATTCTCCATCAGTGTTTGTTGTCAGACAGTGGGTTAAAATGACTGAAATGCAGGCTTCATGCTGACAGACACACACAAAGCCATTTCCAAGAAAATATATATATTTTGTAACTTTTATATTTGCTTGTCCTGTTCTCGGTCAGTCTCTGTATTCACTGTTGTATTTGAATACAGCTGCTTTCCTGGACGAAGTAGTGTCAGAGTTATTTAAGTCACAGCCTTTGTTGGGTTATAAAATATTATTTGCTGTTGTATTGTCATTGGATTGAAGTTCATATTATTTAAGGCTCCGTGCTGTAATCCTTCACTGTGTTAGAGCTTTAGTGGTTACTTGTAAGTCATTGTGTAAAGGCTGATTTATATGTCTATTTTTGACATTTGCACATTAAGCTACACTTTGAAAACACACAAACAGTTTTATAGGGAGAAAGAGCTGTGATTAACATTTTGTTTATATTCACCTAGAACAGAAGAAGCTGTGCTGTGCACTTGATTGCTGAGTAAATGGAAATTTGGCTTAATTGTCATCACACTAAAATGTTACTATGGGTGTTCCCTTACATGTTAAAATGCATAAAGTTATTTCATTGTGTTGTATGAGGGATACATTTACATTAATTCCTCTGTGGCAAAATGAATGCAGAAGATTTGACCAGGGCTCTATTTGTGTGTGTGTGTGTGTGAGGAGTCATTTGAAAGTAGCTCTTACATTTAGCTGTGAAAATTGCCACAACAAAGTGGTTGTTCTACTGTCTTTAATTTATTCTTCTCAGTATCTGTAAACAGTGTAAATGGGTGCACAAACTCAAGGCAAATATATATGAGGTTATAATGTGAAAAACATAAGGTATATTTGACATTTAACTGATAGAACTATGTTTCAGAGCCAACATGTTGTAACAAGTTTCACAAAGGAAAATACAGTCGATTCATGTAACAACTTCCATAATGATAAATATTTAAATACACAACATGCTAAAGTAAGATACTTACCTGAGCAGCTCAGTGTGCTGAAGCTTCACATTGTAATAGTACAAACTTTGTAGCTTTTAGGTTCTATGTTTCAAACACAATAATGATTTTCTTTATCTGTTTACAGATCACTACCTGAAGAAGAAGACTGGCCTGTTTCTCTTGTTTCTCCCATCCCAACTCCCTCTCTCTTCTTTCTTGTCCTGCTAATTCTGTTCTTCTCTGCTAAAGTTTCTCTCTTCTTTTTTTCACGCTATCTGAAACAGGACAAATCCAGATCCGGCTTGCGTATCAGGCCACACCGTCCTTTTCAATCTGTTCTTCTCTGCTAAAGTTTCTCTCTTCTTTTTTTTCAGTTTTTTGGGAGTTATTCACCATTAAACAATAAGCAATATTTCTCTTGTGTAGTGACATACCTGAGGCACAAGGGTGTGGTGCACCTCCAGCTCTTGGAGGAAGATGGATCGCCACCTCGTCTTCATCATTCCAAAGGCATGCTCTATGATGGAGCGTGCCCTGGAATGATGGCTGCCACACCTTGTACAGGCCGCTTGTAAGGAGTGATGAGGGGGAGTGGATGCTGGAGATATGGGTACCCACCGTCTGCAAAGATGAAGTGCCCTGGAGGAGGGTAGATGCCACGCCTGTACAGTGGGCTGTGCCAGAGTACCCTGGAGTCGTGCACCGACCCCGGCACAGCCCACGTGCGTTTCAATGAAGCGGCCCTGATGGTCACAAACTGCCTGCAATATAATGGAGGAAAAGAGTTGCGATAGCAGTGACCATCAGCGCCTTTATTAGGGCATTTTTTTATTGGGGCATTTATCGATGGTTGAGGATCCTCAGGAGGACGTGGCTTCCGAGACCGCATAGATCCTCTGAAGGATGCAGACCCTGAATTGAGACACAACCGTTATGTCATTTTCCATACCAGGCCATTAATACCGTCTTATGACGGCACTGTGGGTTTTCTCCCACCCCCGCAGAGTCAGTAATTGGTGTACTACAATGCTACAGGTTTGTCAGCTCAGCCCTTGCTCGCATAATTTAATAATCTATATTTCTAATATGTACAGTGGGTACAGAAAGTACAGACCCCCTTAAATGTTTCACTTTGTTATATTGCAGCCATTTGCTAAAATCATTGAAGTTCATTTTTCCTCATTAATGTCCACACAGCTCCCCATACTGACAGAAACACACAGAGTTGTTGTGCGTCCATTTCTTCTGATCGTCCTTCAGATGGTTCTACACCTTCATCTGAGTCCAGCTGTCTTTGATGATACTGATTGGACTTGATGAGGAAAGACACACACCTGTCTGTATAAGACCTTACAGCTCACAGTGCAGGTCACATACTGGGTGATGACGTCCTCCTGCAGGTGTTAATGTGGAACAACTGCTCTGATCAAACAACTGATTGGGATGAGTCTGAATAGAACTTTGTTAGTTTTGTAAAGCTGTGTGGTAGTTAGAGAGGAACTGAAAAGAGTCAACAACAAGGAGTTGGTCTCCAATGTAATAAAGTTAAACACCAGGGCTCGTCCAGGATTTGAACCCGGGACCTCTTGCACCCAAAGCGAGAATCATACCCCTAGAGCCATGTATGACCTCTTATTTTTCATGTTTCAGTCGGTGGAAGAACAACACAAAGCACATGTTCTTCTTAGTTTGACATTGGTAAAGATATGAACAAAGATTTCTTCTAACTGTGTCAACAAAGATTGAACACTTTGCATATCACTGTCCTCCATGAGGAGACTGTCCTCCATGAGGAGACTGTCCTCCATGAGGAGACTGTCCTCCATGTCTAGATAAGGCTTGCTGTCTAGCAGCTGGGAGAAATGTCTTTTTGTGGCTGTGGCATTAGCTCAACATTGAATCATAACGTTAAAGTATAATAAGTTTGTTCGGGTTTGTTCTTTCAAAAAAAAAAAAATACAGTATTTTCCTGACTATTAGTTGCGCCAGTGTAAATAAATCACTACTTTTTTAGTGTAATGTTGCCTCTTGAATTCCTCTTAACTTAAGTGGTGTGGCTGCAGGGCATTGAGTGAGACACACGCATTTCAACATGTTCTCATGCAGAGAAATGATGAGCTTCACTGCACAGAAATTCCTATTAACATCCTGTAAATGAGTAAAAGACTACTGTGCGCTATAGCTGTCTGGAATTAGCGACCTATCTACCACGAGTGTCACATGTGCTTGGAAAGCGCGGAAAGTGTGGACAAGCTGGAGGTGGAAGAGAACCGTCAGGAGAGGGACAGAACAGCTGCCATGATATTTGTAATGGGACGTCAGGACACAGGCTAACTAGTTGTATATTTTTTAATAGATAAGTCGCACCTGAGTATAAGTCGCATACCCAGCCAAAGGATGAAAAAAAGTGCGACTTATAGTCCGGAAAATACGGTAATATTTATGAGTTACAACCACTATGACTTAATATTATGATATGTACATATGTATGACAATAACAGTGCACTTGAGTAAAACTACAGTCAAATCATCCTGTTAGAAAACTTTACCTGGATGCTGACATGCTGTTGTTTCATAGGAAGATCTGCAGGTGGACGGGGAGACTTTAGATACACAGCACGAGGTCAACATGCATTTTATATGTAATCTAAGCAGGTTAATGTATCTGTACAATCTAGAATCATAATAATCTGCAATAGAAATGTAAATAAAATGAAAACATTCCTTGCTGGGAAGGTTTTCAAACATCGACTCCTTTCAGCTTCTGTTGTTGTTTAAGTTTCTCCTTGTGTACTCAGAAGGACTACACATACATACACAGAGTGAGTATGATTGACATTTACATTTGCTACAATAATTCTTAGTTTTGATCTAATCAACATTAAGTGATTCCTACCTTCTTAGTGGTCCTCTCTGTGTCTGCATACTCCAACAGCATGGCATCATGCATCTTCTGGTACATGCTGACACTCATCTAGTCTCTACATTTCTTCCTTTGGTCCCACTGACTCTTCTCCATTACCCTCTGTGTCCGATCATCCTGCAAGTTCTGCAATTGAAAATGAAATTGCATCTCTATCAGCGTTCTGAATTTCAGAATTCAACTCAGAGAAATTAATTTTTACCACACATCAGTGAGAATGTCCATCCATCCATCTTCTACCGCTTATCCGGGGCCGGGTCGCGGGGGCAGCAGTCTAAGCAGGGACACCCAAACTTCCCTCTCACCAGACACTTCTTCCAGCTCCTCTGGGGGAATCCCGAGGCGTTCCCAGGCCAGCCGAGAGACATAGTCTCTCCACCGCGTCCTGGGTCTTCCCCGGGGCCTCCTCCCAGTGGGACATGCCCGGAACACCTCCCCAGGGAGGCGTCCAGGAGGCATCCGAACCAGATGCCCGAGCCACCTCAGCTGGCTCCTCTCGATGTGGAGGAGCAGCGGCTCTACTCCGAGCTCCTCTCGGGTGACTGAGCTTCTCACCCTATCTCTAAGGGAGCGCCCAGCCACCCTTCGAAGGAAACTCATTTCGGCCGCCTGTATTCGCGATCTCATTCTTTCGGTCACTACCCAAAGCTCATGACCATAGGTGAGGGTAGGAACGTAGATTGACCGGTAAATCGAGAGCTTCGCCTTCCGGCTCAGCTCCTTCTTCACCACAACAGACCGGTACAGCGACCGCATTACTGCGGAAGCTGCACCGATCCGTCTGTCAATCTCCCGCTCCATTTTCCCCTCACTCGTGAACGAGACCCCGAGATACACAAACTCCTCCACTTGGGGCAGGAACTCTCCTCCGACCCAGAGAGGACAGACTACCTTTTTCCGGTCGAGAACCATGGCCTGATACTTGGAGGTGCTGATTCTCATCCCAACCGCTTCACACTCGGCTGCAAACCGTCCCAGTGCACACTGGAGGTCCCGGCTCGATGAAGCCAACAGGACAACATCATCTGCAAAAAGCAGAGATGAAATCCTATGGTTCCCGAACCAGGTCCCCTCCGGTCCCTCGCTGCGCCTAGAAATTCTGTCCATAAAAATTATGAACAGAACCGGTGACAAAGGGCAGCCCTGCCGGAGTCCAACATGCACTGGGAACAGGTCTGACTTACTGCCGGCAATACGAACCAAACTCCTGCTCCGGCCATACAGGGACCTAACGGCCCTCAGCAGAGGGCCACGGACCCCATACTCCCAGAGCACCTCCCACAAGATGCCGCGAGGGACACGGTCGAACGCCTTCTCCAAGTCCACAAAACACATGTGGACTGGTTGGGCGAGCCACGACAGGCACCAGAGGCCTTGCGGCCGCAGCTTCGGACAGCTGCATCGACAATGGAGGTGGAAAACATAGTCCACTCCGACTCAATGTCTCCAGCCTCCCTCGGAATCTGGGTGAAGCTCTCCCGGAGGTGGGAGTTGAAGATCTCCCTAGCGGAGGGTTCGGCCAAACGCTCCCAGCAGACCCGCACAGTACGTTTGGGCCTGCCGGGCCCGTCCAGCCTCTTCCCCCGCCAACGGATCCAACTCACCACCAGGTAGTGATCAGTTGACAGCTCAGCCCCTCTCTTCACCCGAGTGTCCAAAACACAAGGTCGAAGGTCGGCTGACACGATTACAAAATCGATCATCGACCTCCGGCCTAGGGTGTCCCGGTGCCAGGTGCACCGATGGACAACCTTGTGCTCGAACATGGTGTTCGTTATGGACAAACCATGCCCAGCACAGAAGTCCAATAACAAAACACCACTCGGGTTCAGATCGGGGAGGCCGTTCCTCCCAATCACGCCTCTCCAGGTGTTACTGTCACTGCCCACGTGGGCGTTGAAGTCTCCCAGCAAGATGACAGAGTCCCCGGTTGGGGTGCCATCCAGCACCCCTCCCAGAGACTGTAAGAAGGTCAAGTACTCTACACTGCTGTTCGGCGCATACGCCGAAACCACAGTGAGAGACCTCTCCCCAACCCGGAGGCGCAGGGAGGCGACCCTCTCACATACTGGGGAAAACTCCAACACATGGCAGCTAAGCTGTGGGGCTATAAGCAAGCCCACACCAGCCCGCCACCTCTCACCATGGGCAACTCCAGAATAGAAGAGAGTCCAACCCCTCTCAAGGAGTTGAGTTCCAGAACCCAAGCTGCGCGTGGAGGCGAGCCCGACTATATCTAGTCGGTACCGCTCGGCCTCCCGCACAAGCTCAGGCTCCTTCCCCCCCAGCGAGGTGACATTCCATGTCCCCAGAGCCAGTTTCTGTGTCCGGTGATCAGGTCGCCGAGGCCCCCGCCTTCGACTGCCACCCAATCCACTCTGCACCGGCCCCTTACGGTTCCTCCCACCGGTGGTGGGCCCATGGGAGGTCGGCCCCACGTCGCTGCTTCGGGCTAAGCCCGGCCGGCAGAATTCAACTCAGAGAAATTAATTTTTACCACACATCAGTGAGAATGTGATTCTTTAAACGTCTTTTTCTTCCAAATGAGAATAATTACATCTGAAACACTATAAATCCAATACAGACACTATCATTACGCATACATTAACTTCTTGTTGAATAATTAGCAATATTTTTATAGTATAGTATTTTTATAGTAATCAAATAACACAAACTTGAGGTAAATGCAGTTATCATTTACTTCACAGGGTAACATTGTTGCATTTGATGGTCAACAGTTCCTCAAAGGATTTATCATTGCGGCGGCATCTGGTCTGAACATCTTGCCAGCAACACTAAATCCTCTCAACAGGTATAGAGGAAGCAGGTATGGCCAGATATTTACATGCACGTACAGCAAGGTTTGGGAAACTGTTTTGGTTTTCTTTCCAGAACATACACACAGAATTCAGCATTCACCACTTACGGTCATCTACAATTATTATCTTTTGTTCTGTCTGTTTTGTACTGTTCTGTGTCGCTCATGTTCATCATGTTATGTGTCTGTTTTGATATTTGATGTACGTCTAGCTATGTACTACCTGTTTGTCCTGCAATAAAATAAAATTATAAAAAAATAAAATAAATAAATAAATAAATAAATAAATAAATAAATAAAAAAGATATGTACAAATGTAGCAAAAAACAAAATTATTTACAACTATTTATCCTTGAATGCAGTAAATGCCTCAGGCGTTTTTTGTACAGCTATTTATAAGTATTATATGCAGTACAGGTACAGGTGTACATTATTTGTGCCACTTCAAAAAGCAGTTCCTGTCCACCACAACACAGAGGGGCACATCACAGGCCTGACACTTCCAGGGTGTCATCGGATCATGACGGATCATGACGTCATCAAACTCAGACGCTGTCCACGTGTCTCCCTCTGCGCCTTCCAGTTCCAAGAAGAGCCTGCTCCACATTCAAAAGCCGTCTCATGGCGCACAAAACAATAAAACGACTAAATCCCCACTAAGTCCCCACTTTTAACACAAACTAGAGACACAGCGTCAGCAACACTGTGTCTTGCCGCTACGTCATCTTAAATTGGCCATGCGAAAAAGACGCATGGCCAATTTTTTTTTAATTTTAGGTACTTTAGTAATCCCAGAGGGAAATTGTTTAAGGCCCCTAAACAAAAGACAGGTCCTGGCCAGTAGGTGGCGCAGTGTCTGTAGCATTTCAGCATGTCATCAATCTGTGCAGAGTCAAATGTTCAGCATGACTGTAAGGTTTCATCCACATAGGATGAAGAATGAGGGAGACACAGCCACAGAAACCCTGTGGGGGTCTCAGCAGGGGATAATTGTCTAGTTGTTGAATCTAGAATCTTCTAATACGTCAGACAAAAAGACATTTCCTGGGACACATCAGCTGAGTGTGTGTTTGTGCAGTGAAATACACTTGTTGTGAGGACTTGAATCAGTTTACTCCTCAAACATACTCCTGAAACTTCTCTAAGCTTAATGAACAGTAAACACAGGTTCATGAAGCAGTGCTTCCAGCCAACGATCACACAGTTTAACACATCTTTGTTTTGTGTGGTGTTGTCAGGCGGCAACCTTCGGGGTTCAAACTTGAAGCCCATGCGGAAGTGTCAAAACTTGCAATTCATGCCGCAACCACTGGGGGCTGGCTCCAAAAGCGAGTCATTTCCCATTGACCCCCATGTTAAAATGGCAATTATGCATAATTATAGACGTTGCCGCTTGAGTGGCAGACGGCTGACGCATAAGTTTCCCGCTTGCATGATCGCCCACCCCCCAAACTCTGCTCGCGCTCCCCCTCTTTGTACATATTTGGAGTTTTGGCGGACGTGATGCTTCCAACATGGCGGCTCCCACCGAGCCTCAGAATCGCTCTTCAGAAACGAACGGGTGACGTCACGGAAGCTCTGTCCATAGTTTTTACTCTCAATGGGTGTTGAGTTTTGTCTTTCTTTAAAAGGAACCTCCTACAGATCTTTGAAGGCATGAATGGGGATCGTACCCATGATCTTTGGTTTACGAGACCAACGCCTTACCACTTGGCCACCACGCCTTTTTCTTTTAACTTCTGAATTGATCACTGATCGTGATCAACACACACAACACAAAACAGCAGAAGTCTTGTGGTGATCCTACACTCAGAGAAACCACAACAGCATGCAGCTTTACCTTCAGGTCTAACAGCTGGGAGCTTTTTCCAGCATTATTCTGTCTCAGCATGATCATGGCTGACAGGACACACACATTTACATCAACACACACAGGCGACCGCATGTGGATGAACACACACTGACCCCTAAAACCAGATAAACACACACATCAAATGTGCTGAGATCACTATCATTAGTCCTGAGTCAATCTGCTGTGGAGTCCATTTTGTTTTGTCATTTACTATTCTTTGTTGTGTTTCCGTCTCTTGCTTCCTGTCTATTTATTTACATATTATTGTGTTATTTGTGTCTAAAGGGCCATTTCCATCACTTTGCAGTCAGTTTTGTGTGCTGAAAGCAGTGCAGGAGCTGCTACACGTCCTCATTTGATGAGCTGATATGACTGATTTTCTCATCGCTGTCAGCATGAACTGAACAGCTCTGCAAAGTAAATCAGCAGTTTAGTCACAGGCTTCTCTTTTCTTATCATTTCCACACTGAAGCACCTGAATGTGTGACAAGTTGTGTTCACTGTCACACTAGTGAGAGCTCTTTAAGCACTTACTCAAACAACTCAGACTGACAAGCCGTGGCTTTCAACAGGCCCAAAGAGCCGTATGCCTCCATAAAGAGCAGAGCGCTGCATTATTGATGAGGCTGAGGTGACACTTGGTGTTTTCTGGTGGAGGTTCATTTTTTTTTAAATTATTTTAGATACTTTAATAATCCCAGAGGTAAATTGCTTAAGGCTACTGCCAAGCAGCGTCATACAATGACCAGCAAGGAGCGCCACTGGAGGCAGTGTGGGTAAAGTGCCCACACACAACAATGACTAGGGAGAAGCTGTGTGTGTGTGTGTGTGTGTAGGTCGGTGAGTCAGATCAAATCAAAAATCTTTAACCTGCTTTTGGCAAGGTTGCTGCTCAACTCTCACACACAGCCTTCCTACACACACACACAAATACTGACACACAAATGTGATTCTGAGTTATTTCCTTTTATCTGTACATGAACTTTACCTTTTTCAGATTCTAACTGCTTTTACCTCACAGACACTTCCTGTCAAGCCATTTCCTGTCACTGTCCTCAAGCTACAACTGTCCTAAAACTGACGCTTGATGCAGAAATAACTGCATCAATCGTGGTCCTAAAAAGCTGCAGCAGCAGCAGCAGCAGCAGCAGCAGCATTATTGCAAGTTGGTCAGGCTGGAGAGGATCATGGAAAAAAGGGCCGACTGGTCACTATCTCATCTCAATGGAAACTCATTACTGGCTCATGTTGTTGAGATGTTAAAAATCTCAATATGTACTGGTTAGATAGACCAACAGGTTTGAAGTTTCATTTTAGTTATCTTGAGTAACATTTATACACTAAAAATGCAAAAATAATTTGTTTTGCACAGTGTACCCAATAATAGCCTATTCCTTGGTCTATATCACTATGTATTAACACATACAACAAGGTATTGGTTCCTTAGGAAAATAGAAACTTTTCTAGCTGCTTCTAAAATTACAAAATCCAAAAACATAAGAAACCACCAGAGTAAACTGAATGAACACATGCAAACGAAAGACACCAAAAGACTAAACCTATACAAACCAAACAAGACATGGACAGGTCAGACGGGGAACCCAGAGGTTAGCAGACCACATGTCAAAGACACAGAGGGGGGGGGGGCAGCCAGACTAAATACAGCAGCTAAAGATAATAAGACACAGGTGGAACCAATGAGAGCGGGCAGCTAATCAAGAAGAAGAAGAAAAAGACAGGAAACAACCCCCGAGACGGCAGCAAAGACCACCACCAAAATGAAACAGAAAGTATAACTCGGATGGTTAACACACAAAAGATAGAATCATGCAGGGCCACCAGAAACCCTGGAGTGTGACACAAGAAAGGAGAGAAACCAAAGATCAGAAGACAAGAAGTTTGAAAATAAAACAGAGAACCAGGCCCACCTAAAACAACAGATCATAGCAGCCAATGTAAAAATGTGTTTGTGGTCATTTTTAAAAAGAAAACAACTTTAAATGTGTCCAGTCATTCTTGCATTGGTGCCAGTGAAAGTGTTTTATTGACAGTTGTGTGCACATGAGGAGCCTTCCACTTCAGTGCACTCAGCTCTTCATGTGACGTGCTCCCTGAGCTCTGCATTCATCCATCAGTTGAGTCTGTACTCGCACGTTCGTATGCTAACTACAGACCTCATACTGGGGTCAAAGGGGCTACTTTCATGAGCATAACACAGCACAGAGGAATTAGTGAGCAATGGTACCTGGTACTGAACAGGGACACTTGGTGGAGTTGCTGTCTGCACCAGCCAGTTTCTGTTGGATGACAAACATTTTACAGGAAAACTTTGGGCCACATGCAGACACAGGAGTGCTCGATACAAACTTCATATAAACAGAGGCCGGTTTTTATTCTTACTGTTGAGCCAGGTTTTCTGTAGTAAGACTACATCATCTCTTATACTGTGCTAAGTGTGCCAAAGAGGTGAGGACAATATCTACAGACTGACTGTATTGACCTGCACACCTCCCTTGTCCATGTCACTCTATTTCTCACATCAACACATGCAGTACAAGCATGAGCAAAATCAGTGTTTGCCGTTCAACTCTGACAGTTATATGCAGGCACAGTAACAGTAACAGTGGAGCTGAGCACAGCTGTCAATCACACACATACATAACAGCAAGCACACACCTATCCCAGGGATATGTTATAATGATGTCTCCATTTGAATGGCTTATTCTTTCAGATCTATGGAAATTAAATTTTTTTGGAGTAAGACCCAGAGGCCACAGGGGAAACTGCAGTTTTTGACACTTCTGTTACCACTGCATAGTTGCATAAAACTTCTAGAGAATTTCCCTGATGTTCTTGTTTCCCGTAAGAGCCTGTAGACTGTTTTTACACTTTACACCATTTACACTTGTACAATTACACAAGTATTGAAACTTGGGTTAGAAGAAAAACACACTGAACAGTCACTTCCTGTATCTGTCACGAGCCACACATCTTCAAACATTCTGAACTCATTATAAATACAACAATTGTCACCCAGCAAGCCTTCATTTCTAGAATGTAAATGTACACTATTGACTGAGAGATGCAGATACACAAACTAGCTTCTACAAAAGCTCTTATATTCCACACATCAAAGACACAGCATTTACTGCAGAGTAAGAACGTGATGCATGCAAACAGCATGTGTTTATTTTTAACAGTAGTTGTTGTATTAATCACTGTTAGCAGCACTCACTGACAGGACCTTGATGCTCTTAACCTTTAATCTGGCAAACTGGGGATTGTTAGAAATCCCACCTTTTCCTTTTGGATGCTCATCACAACATTCATTTCCACAGCACCTGAAGACAACGTGATAATGTCTGGAGAGAGATCAGACATGTTTTCTATGATGGTTCTTCACTACAACAACTGCTCAGAAATGTCAAATCTTTCCTTGAAGCTTGTTTTTTTGAAAGCAGCAGCTATGTGGTTGCAGTTGAGTGGAAGCTCACCGAGACAGAGCCAGCAGTGGGCACTGACAACACAGCGTATATGTTGTTGACACTTTTCAGTTCCTCTCTAACTACCACACAGCTTTCCAAAGCTAACAAAGTTCTATTCAGACTCATCCCAATCCAGAGCAGTTGTTCCACAGTAACACCTGCAGGAGGACGTCATCACCCAGTATGTGACCTGCACTGTGGGCTGTAAGGTCTTATACAGACAGGTGTGTGTCTGTCCTCATCAAGTCCAATCAGTATCATCAAAGAAAGCTGGACTCAGATGAAGGTGTAGAACCATCTGAAGGACGATCAGAAGAAATGGACGCACCTGAGTTCAATATATGAGAGTCACAGCAAAGGCTCTGATACTTAGGACCATGTCATATTTCACTTTGTCTTTGATACATCTGCAAACATGTCAACAACTCTGTGTGTTTCTGTCAGTATGGGGAGCTGTGTGGACATTAATGATGAAAATGAACTTCAATGATTTTAGCAAATGGCTGCAATATAACAAAGTGAAACATTTAAGGGGGTCTGAATACTTCCTGCACCCACTGTACACATTAAAAGACATTGATGATCTGTTCTTATTGTCTAAACAGGAACAGTTGAAGCACAGCTTGCAGCCCCTGTATCTCAGGCTTCTCAGCTTCTCTTCAGATGTTTGGACGTTTCTGCTGGAACCTCTCATTTAATGACTCACATTTAGAACTTCTGACTTTATGTGGAGGAGGGATTGATTTTGGAATGAGGAGGCTGCAGCCTGTGATTTCACCACTAGATGTCAGCATTGCACAGCATTGGTGGTTCAGTTCAGATTGAGAGAATGCAAAGAGTGTGCAAAGCTGTCATCAAAGCAAAAGCTGGCTGCTTGGAAGAATGTCAAACATCAAACATATTCTGCTTGGTTTAACACTTTGTTGTTTGTTGTTTGTTCACTGCATCATTCCACATGTGTTCCTTCATAGCTCTGATGTCTTCAGGATGAACCTACAATGTAGAAAGTCATAAAAACAAAGACAAACCACTGAGTGACTTTTGACTGGTACATTTAAAATGTCATCATATGTCCTAACCAGCAGGGGGAGCACTGATCATAAACTCTCTGTCTCACATGTTATTGTCATGTGTTTTTATGGAAGATGATGCTGACTGTTGTTTTCTTGTTTCTCTCTGTAAACAGCTTGTAAACAGCAGCTTCCCTGAGGGAAACTCAGCTAATAAATGATGCTGTAACCTCTGGGACTTGATCTGCTGGGTGGGAGTCCACTACATTATCCATCCATCCTCATCCATCCAGCTACACCCTCCCTAAAATGCCAGCTGGAGAATGGGATAAAGGGTTAATCGCAAGTCAATCAGGATTCACTACTCTACAAGTGTACTAGTGAAGTATTGCAAACATCAGACTTTTAATCTGAGGGTCCAGGGTTCAAGTCCCTGTTTGGGCAGAACACTTTGTACTCCCTCTTACTTGTACACCCCTTCCCTCTCTGTTAATGTGCTTGGAGAGAGCTCTGTGAACAGCCAGCCTCTTTGTGCCTTGTGCAAGGTGTCAATGGTCGTCTTTTGGGCAACTGTCAAGTCAGCAGTTTTTCCCGTGGTTGTGCAGCCTACAGAACTAGACTGAGACCATTTAAAGGCCTTTGCAGGTGTTTTGAGTTCATTATCTGGTTAGAGTGGCTCCAGGTGTCTTCAATATTGAACCTTTTCACATATTCTCATTTCCTGACCTACTGAATGTGGGTTTTCCATTAATACCTACAGCTGGACCAATGCACAGACTGTGGACTTGTCCATAGACTGATCTGTGTAGATAGGACACCAGTATTACTGTCTTAAGTTGGAATGTTTATGACACCATCAAGTGATGATCCTGTGTCAGGACCTTAAAATATGAAACGACAAGGATGGGATTCGAACCCACGCATGCAGAGCACAATGGATTAGCAGTCCATCGCCTTAACCACTCGGCCACCTCGTCTGTCTGATTATCATGTGTTCACGGCTTCGAGCAAAAATACGCTGCAAAACTTGAAAGAGGTCACAGCTTTTGCCTTAAACATAAGCATCTTGACAAACTTTGACAAACATTGAAGGCCAGTTTTTGGAGTAGTTGTTTGGTTTCTCCATTGTACAGAACAGAGCATGCCTCACTGCACTGGACTGCATATATCCAGGGGTGGACTGCATGTGACCAGGGGTGGACTGCATGTGTCCAGGGGTGGACTGCAAATATCCAAGGGTGGCAGTAACTGATTACAAATACTCAAGTTACTGTAATTAAGTAGTTTTTCTGGGTACTTGTACTTTATTTTTAAGCCAGTACTTTTAGTACAGTCCTTTTTTTCTAGCTCTCAGGACAGGAGGTGTATCCACCCTGAAGGACGGCGCCACAGGAAGTTAAAAAGCACTTTGACTCTGGTGGGACTCGAACCCACAACCTTTGAATCACTTCTCCTGTGTTTAACTAGAAGTCCAATGCGCTATCCATTGCGCCACAGAGCCACAGAGCAGTCATTTGTTTGTCCTAGAATGAAAGGCAGAAATCCGGAATAAGCAGCAGCATTCCAGAATAGTCAACAGAATTCCGGAATTATACGTAGAATTCAGGAGTAACAGTCAGTATTCTGGCAAGTCAGCAGTCCAGAAGGGAAGGCAACATCAGCAGTGGCTCAGTGGTAGAGCAGGGTTGTGTGTCCTTGACCCACATTGCCTCCAGTGCTGGTCATTGTATGACACTGCTTGGACACTGCCAGGACCAGCAGACTGAGGGACAGCTTCATCCACCAGGCTGTCAGGAAGCTGAACACTCTCCCTGCCCCACTTTCTCCCCCTTCCCTCTACAAAAGAACCCCCCCCCCAAGTTAGGAACTCTGTGCACCAGCCACTTTACCCTGTGCATTCTCTTGCACCCTAGTCATGTCATCCAGTCTCATATAAGCTGCTATAACTTAAACCATTCCTGGACTGTTTACATTATGCCAACTGCACTGTCTTGCACTATACATCATTTGCACTCTTACTGCATTGTGCCTTCATTTTGTGCCTTGAATTTTGTGTGTGCCTCATTGTAGGTACATTTTTTTACACTTACACAAGTTTTTAATTATATGTTATATATGGAGTGAAGAGTAATGCAATTTCGATTCTCTGTATGTCCAGCACATATAGCAGATTTGACAATAAAGCTGACTTTGAATTAAAACGAGTGAGTTGTAAAAAAAAATTCACCCCCCCTACAATTGACACTAGAAGAGAACCTATCATTTGAGACCAGAATGTTTTTTTGTACCAGGCTGTAAACATGTTCATTTCTGCTGTGAAGTTGGACATTTTAACATGGGAGTCTATGGGTAATAACACGCGTGAATTACAATTTTTCACACGTCGTAAACATTCCAACTTAAGACTAGTGGTTAAGACCTTCAAAACTCAGTGTGTAACATTGTTGGTAAAAACTGTTTGCTTTGGCATGTTTGTAGAGAAGATTGAAGCAAGGCGTCTGGACTTGTAGAGTTTTCCTGAAGAGGTTTCGCTGCTCATCCAAGCAGCTTCATCAGTTGTTGATCTGTTGGTGGGGAAACATGGTTTTGTGGTTGCAGACCTCAGTGGGTGGTCTGGATAAAACTCACAAACAATAGCACTAAATGTTTCCATAATTACCTGTGATGATCTGGCTGCCTGTGCCAGGTGTGTCTAATGACTGGCTAACGACTAGGAGACTTGTGAAGTATACAAGGTTATTTACGCAATGACATGATACAGACCACGTATGTATTTGATTATATAAGCTTACACTTAGAGAAAAACACATCTATAACTCTTACAGAGAGTTAGGGAGGAACTCTTTGATGAGGTGAAGGCCGAAGCACTAGGAGCCACGGACCTAAGATAAATCAACCAACATAGAAGGGACAGAGTGTTTTCACAGTCATAAATATGTTAGACCAATTATGATAATTAGTAGGTGGAGATAAAAGGGCAACATGTCCCAATATGGAAATACCTACGAGGGTCTTGAAGAACTGTTTATCTGTTATGCAAATGTACCTCAACTTTCAATAAAACTAGCCTGTGTACAGGGAGGGGCAGAACACGTATGGACGGGAGTGAAGCAGACTGAAAGGCCTGTGTTCACTGTGTTCTCCCTTTTGAAAAAGGCGAAACTACAAAACCCAGGGTATTTTCTTTCACTCAATGTTCTGAATACAGGAGACGGAATCTGACAATCCGGGGTGACCAGGGAAGGTCACGACAGACTGCTGGTAGACAGCCCATTGTTCTTGCTGTTAGCATGTGACTTGGAGTGAAACTTCCTGGGAATGGATGAAATAACTGCTTTGTATGTGGTAAAAAGATGAGGCCACCACCTCGAGAAGGTTTTTCCAGCTTAACATAAATGGCTTCCTTGACTTCCTCTCTGTCTAAAATGTGAACATTGTTGTCCTCAAAGGAGTGTCCTTTGTCTTTGAGGTGGAGGTGAACAGCTGAGTTTTGTCCTGAGGAGGTGGCTCTCCTGTGCTGAGCCATTCTCCTGTGGAGTGGTTGTTTAGTTTCTCCAATGTACAGATCAGAGCATTCCTCACTGCACTGGACTGCATATATGATATTGCTGTGTTTCTCCCTGGGAGTTTTATCCTTTGGGTGTACCAGTTTCTGTCTCAGGATTGTCCTCCAGCGGAGACTGCAACCTTAACACAGCGCCTTGGACGAAAAGCAGACTTGCAGAATGAAAGGCAGCATTTCGGAATGAAAAGCATTCCAGAATGAAATTCAAATTTCCGGAATGAAAGGCAGTAATCCAGAATAAGTGGCAGCATTCCAGAATAGACATCAGTATTCCGGAATGATAGGCAGAATTCCCGAATAACACTCTGTATAGTGGAACAGAAGTCAGCATGACATCATACTGGAATGAAAAGCATCCCAGAATGGAAGAAAGCATTCCCAAATGAAAGGCAGAAATCTAGAATGAGAGCATCCTGGAATAGACATCCATCCACCCACTCCAGAATGATAGGCAGGATTCAGGAATGGTAGACAAAATTCTGGAATTAAACCCCTAACCTGACAGTGGCCTGTGATGTCATGGAAGTGTGTGTTCCAAAATGGAAGGCAACATTCCAGGACAAAAGTCAGCATAACAGAATGAAAAGCAGATTTGTGGAATGAAAGACACCATTCCAGAATGAAAAGCAGTCCATAATGAAAGTCAAAATTTTGGAATGAAATGCAGAAATCCAGAATAAACAGTAGCATTCCAGTATAGACATCAGTATTCCGGAATGATAGGCAGAATTCCAGAATAACAGTCAAGTAAGTCAATAGGGCCGGTTAGCTCAATCCCCGTACGGCCAATCTGTGTTTTCATTGTTGAAGCGTGGACATGCCTGTTTCACTTACTGTGTGCTGGTTGGTACATTGGACTCAAGGATTGGTTTTGAAGACACTCCTCCAAGTGGTGTCTTCAGTTCTGCTACTATTCTGGTTGGGAATCTGAGTTATATGTTTTCAGGATCTCTGTGGGTGGATCTTGAAGGAACTCAGACTTTTAATCTGAGGGCCCAGGATTCAAGTCCCTGTTCAACACTATATATTCCTAACCAGAAATCTTTGTACATATCTTTACCAATGTCAAACTAAGAAGAACATGTGCTTTGTGTTGTTCTTGCACCGACTGAAACATGAAAAGCAAGAGGTCATATGTGGCTCGTTGGTCTAGGGGTATGATTCTCGCTTCGGGTGCGAGAGGTCCCGGGTTCAATTCCCGGACGAGCCCTCTTCTTTCAGCTTCAGTAGATTGAAGGTCTGTCTTATGTTTACATTTATAGCAATTATCTTTAACCCAAACAAGTTCATATTCCAACTTAGACCCAGTAAACAGCAGTCTGCTCAAACTCCTAGAAGCAATCTACAACTGATATTGTTTATTCAAGAGAAGAAGTCTTTGCACTGAGGACTGTGGAAATATATGGTCAAAATATATGTTTGTTTGCACATATGGTAAATGTGTATGGTTGTGCATAGATCGAGACCTCTGGCTGAGGTCATAAAGCATTCTGATGTTTAATGGTTAGTTTAGAAATTCGAACTGCAAACCCCTTAGTTGACCCAAAGATGAAAACACAAGCTTGCCAAAGAGATAAGATATACTCAAGGCCGTAACAGGAGGACCTGTGAGAATACACACACACACTCACATCTTTGATGTGAGTGGGAGAACTTCAATGTCTTTTAGTTTCGTATACGCCCTCCACCTTGTGATTATTGAATATGCATGTTTCACTGAAAAACATTACCTTTTATGCCTTTCTATGTAAATGTAACCACACCTTGTTGTGAGATTAATAAAACGAGCCTAATGCATGGGACAGACAGAATGCAAATGGTCAGCTGCAGGAGCAGATCGAGGGGTCTGTATTGAGCTGTGCATTCTCCCTTTATAAAGGCGAAACTGAAACTGATCAGTACTGGTTTTCATTCAATGTTCTGTGCATCGGGGACGGAGTCTGGGAATCCGGGGTGACCAGATTAGGTCACAACAATTTGGGGGCTCGTCCAGGGGATCAAAGGGCAAAAATCATCCTCAGATCCGTCAATTGAACACAGGGGCCGATTACGAACAGACAGAGGACACGTGCCGGCAACAATAAGGTAAGCAGACCTTTTATATCTGCATTGACTACTCTAAAATGTAACGTGTCCCGAGTCTTAGTAGTAATCTGTCTGTAAAAGCAAAAAAGAACATTGACTGAATGAATTTAAGAGAATAACTGTAAGTGAATGAATATGACTACAGTGAAATAACCGTAAGTGAATGAATTATGGCTACGGTGAATGAGTAATGACTACAGCTGTTTAAGAGATAAGTAAATGATGCCTGCAGAGGATTAAGAGAATTTAAGAGAAAAAGGGGTAGCAGAAAATCCTGAGTGTGGCGACTCCACCGGTGCTCTGACGAGGGGCCGGAAAAGCTGGGTTTGAGGCCCGGGGCTTGAGGAACCCTAAATCACTACAAAAAAGAGAGAAAAAGGAACAAGACCAGGCAAAAACACATGGTATGAATGTTGGACAGACTGGAAACTGAAACAATGACCGCACTAATTAGGCGGGAGTTGTAGTAAGTCTACAGGCTTCCAAATTACAGATATATAAGATTCTGGTGTCACGGACAGAGGCTAGTCTCGAATCCATTGGACTGAGTACCAGGGACACAGCGTGCCATATTTCTCAGTCGGCCAGAATCTAGAAAAGAAAGGAACTCTGAGACTCATAACTGTGAGTCGTCTGAGATAAAGACGACAAGACCAGAGAGTAGAGAATAAATAATGAAATAACTGTGAGCCGTTCTTACACTGGACGGCAAGACCAGAGAATAAGTCCTGTGAGTTCATGAAGCACCCCTAAAGAGAAACAAAGAGAAGTGAAGATACAGTACTGACACACACACAGAGCTCGCAGTATAAATGGGTAAAGCATGAGTGTGGAATGTGTATGAATGCCAGAGACGAGGTGAACTGAAGCAGCAGCACTGCTGGAAACCTTAATTGGTGTAAACGTAAAGCAGTGGCCTGTTGAAGTAGGTTCACTCACGGACTGGATTAGTGTTTTTGTTGTGCACATACTTTTGTATATATTTCTGATGTGAACATAGTTTGTGAACTTTTCTAACAACATAGTTTTGTTAATTCTTCTGAGCACAGTTTTGCAAATAACACAAACTTATTAAGCTTTAGTTTTTAATTTTCACGTAATCACATGACTGAGACTTTGATGACTGACGACATGGACGGAGATTTTAACAGAGACACTGTTGATGATGGGTGGGGTCCGAACAGCCCACTAAAAACAGTAGAAGCTCAACTGATTATTTTAGAGAAAGCGCTGCATCAGGCTTTTGACTCTAAAACCGCATCTGAAGAGATGACTCAGATGAGGGAGGCAGTCATTAATTTGTTGGGAGAAATAGGCCGTGGCATGAAAGATAGAGGTTGTTTACAGAAGGAGTTTTGGAGAAAGGAGGGTGAAGCGAAGGCAGAGAGGGAGAAGGCCAGGAAGAGTGCAGAGCAGTGTGGTTGGTCTAAGAAAGGGAGATTTAAGAGGGAGCAGGAAAAAGCAGAGGAGAAGAGAGCTCAGTGGGCGCGATGGGCTTTGATAGGTCAGGGTGTAACTCACCTCATGACTGAGAAGCCCAAAACACAGGATGCCAAAGCAGAAAAACATAAGGATCCCCCACCGTATACACCACCCCCTCCTACTGCACCACCATCCTCTCACTCATCTGCTGGATTATATCCAGTTTTACAAATAACTCAAGGCACACTGGCCATAACAGACATGCCTGATTCCCCTGAGGCGTGGTCTGATGACAGCTCTCACACGTCCCAAGTGAGTAGTGTGTCTGCTTTACCCTCGGGAGTTAGCACCCGTGAAGGGCCTCCAGAGGCCCCTGACCTTTCACCTTTCCAGCTGCGAAAGGACAGAGAACCGAGCTGCGACAGAGCACTACGTGTTGCAGCTGAAGCCCCGCTGTCACACAGAATACAGACACCAGACATTGTGAACACAAAGCAGGGAGAAATAGACAAGGTGCAACAGTTGCAGGAAGAATTAAAGGAGTTGCGGGCTGCTATAGCTCAGGACTTAACACCACACACATACGCACACGCTAACTCCCAATTTGGAGACGCTACACTTCAGGTGGGAGGCGTGTGGAAAGACGGATCACAGGAAGGGAGGACAGCTGGAGTTCAGATGCAGGTCGAGGGTGTTTGGTCCGCGGAGCAGGGAGACATGTTTGATCTATTACAGAGACAGGCCAAGGCTACTGAGGAGTGGTTGAAAACACATGAAGCTGAACACTTAGCACACAGAAGCAAAACACACCACATGACAACTAGATCTCAAGGACATGATAATACACAGACACTCAACCATCAGTTACCACTGATTCAAACTGAACACCAGATCAAATATCGTCCATTCCCACTAGGTGATGTACAGGCACTAGTGGATAAATTACCTCCAGTGGCCGAAGGTGGAGCAATGTGGCTGAGTCAACTTGACAGTCTGACAGCAGGCCACAGACTCGCTCTAGGTGATTTTCGGGCCGTTATTTCTAGGTGTCTTACAGCTTCAGAAGTGAGGGACATAGAGGAGGACGCCGTCACTACTAGACAGAGAGATGACACACCTTTCACTCAGGTCAGCACTGAATTGGCAGAGCACTAAGAAATAAATATCCTCTGCCTGCTGGAGCCGCCGTTCCCACTTTGAAATGGGACCCCAAACAGAGTCCAAGAGAATATCTTAATCAAAGCAAAGACACATGGATCAAACACACCGGGTGCCACCCTGGTAACCCAGGCATTCAGAGGGTGTGGTACAGGACCGCCGTCCTAAACGGGGTTCCTGAGACCGTAAAAACTGCCATGGATAATAACCCAGACATGGCAGGGTGTGATTCCAGTGTGTGGGAGAGACATCTAGTACATCATTTGGCACGTGCCCAAGACGCAGCACAAGCTGACAGTAAGGATGTCCAGGATTTGCAGACACAATTATTGAAAATGCAATTGACTGAGGCCAGACAGAAGGCCAATGAAAAAAAAGAAAGATAAAAATAATAAAGTCATGGTTGTCACTGAAAGCTCTGACGCACCTCCTGTCACACCTTGGGTGCCTCCACCACCTTATTCTCCTGATTATCAGCAGGCTACGGGGTCCTACAGGGGGTACGGATCAGGGAGGGGCAGATGGAGAGGCAGGCGCGGAAGGGGTGGAACACTTAGGGGACAGCCGAGGGGAGACCCAAGTCGTGACCGCTGCTATTACTGTGAGGAGTTGGGACACTGGGCCAAAGACTGTCCAGGGCTGACAGGGACAGTATGACAGGGACAGTATGCCCGAGGACGTGCAGCGTCTGGTCCACGGAGGGCTTCCGCCCGCCCCCCAGGACCTACATTCACTGGACAGTTTCCTGTTTCCGGCTGGGAACAGTGGGATTGTGACTTCTCACAACAATGACACACCCCACAGAGCAGCTCAGATTACATCGTTACGGCAGATCCGATGTTATCTATGCAAGTAGAGGATGAGACACTGCCTTTTCTGGTGGATACTGGCGCCACCTGTTCTACATTGTTTCACTCATCTTCTATGGAATTGTCCAGCAACTCTATCACTGTGATGGGCTTCTCTGGGGATAAACAGACTCTGCCTATAACCACTCCCATGACTGCTCAGTTGGGACATCAGACTGTTTCACACTGTTTTGTACACTCACCTCTTCTGCCTCTGAATATACTGGGGAGAGACTTGCTGATTAAGTTTGGAGCATCTATTTTGTGCGGCCCAGACGGGCTGACAGTGACACTGCCGGACGGCACCATGTTCCACTGTAATGTTGCAGACACAGGCGGACAATATCTGATGAGACCTGTGACTGACCCATGTGCTGACATCTACTGGGGCATGTTACATCCTGAAACTCCCCAGAACCCAGGAATCCTTTCTGCCTACCTGCAGTGGAAGCCCTGGATAGCGCAGGTCGAACCATATGTTTCTCCCCCTGACCCCCCTCATGTGACTCTATTTTATGACAGGCAGCAAACTGATTGGTACCATGAGAAGTTTGCGCACTCCCTAGAGGGACAGGACTGGTCTATTACAGTCCGAGACATTTTTGTGGCACCTGAGGGCGTGGCAGCCGGTGTGGACCTCACTCCAGAACAAATGTCTTGGTACATGATGAGTGACGAAGGGCATCCCCACGTCTCATTAGCTGTACATCCAAACCACCAGGCCAAAGAACTGGGTGGCATGGTTAAACGTGCCATGGGGCAATCAGACTGGCAACCCACACCTTTACCTCAAATCATGTATTCTCCATCTGCTAAAGCATACAAAATAACTGTTTCAACTATGAACACTGTCACTCTGGCACATGAACTGCTTGCTAGACATCATGGTAGAGAGAAAACTGATCATCCTCTGGCACAGGCTGTGATTGACAGCTTGCCACCACATTTATGGGCAGACGGTCCCACTGATGTGGGTCTGGTGGACTGTGAACCTGTGACGTTTCAGATTAACACACCAGGCCCTTTATGGATACCACAGTATCCACACAAGCCAGCAGCCGGAGCTGGCATTGCAGATACTATTCATGGACTCTTTGAAAATGGCGTGCTGGAACTCTCTCACTCAGATTGGAATACTCCCATCCTACCTGTAGAAAAGAAAGGGACAGGTAAATATCGCATGGCACATGATCTGAGGGACATTAACGCTGCACTGTCAACCCCCACGGTACCAGTTCCGAATCCATACGTGGCATTGGCCCAACTGGATCCTTCACAGAGCTGGTTCACCTGCATAGATTTAGCTAATGCTTTCTTTTGTCTCCCTCTGGCACCTGAATGCAGAGACATTTTCTCATTCACATATCAGGGAATGCAGTATCGCTACACCAGGCTACCTCAAGGTTTTGCGCTCTCCCCCGGTATTTTTAATCAGGTTTTGAAACAGATACTCAGTCACTGCACCCTCCCAGAAAACACTACACTCATTCAGTACGTTGATGACCTTCTTATCGCAGCTCCAACGGCAGCAATCTGCCTGCATGCCACGCAGGCTGTTTTGCAACATCTGGCCACAGCTGGTTTTAAGGTCAGCAAATCTAAACTCCAATTAGTCAGGAAACAAGTTGCTTTCTTAGGACGCATTGTTTCACAAAAGGGAGTCAGCATATCGCCTTCACACAAATCTACCATTTTGCATCATCCGCGTCCTGATAAAGTGAAGGACATGCTCTCATTTCTCGGTCTGACTGGCTACAGTAGAAACTTTGTTGCGAACTACACTGGCCTCACACAACCTCTCAGAGACCTTGTCAAAGAACATGGCATGCGTAATGTGTCAGCTCGCCTAAATTGGACGCAGGCCGCGGAACAAGCATTCATTACTCTTGAACAATCTTTGGCCACTGCAGCAGAACTAGCCACACCTGACTACACTTTACCTTTCTATTTGGATGTCTCTGGAACGGATGCCTGCATCAATGGCATCCTGTTCCAGAGAAAAGGGGGAGAGAGAGTAATACTGATGTACATCGGTGCTCCCCTGGACAACATGGAGAAAAGACACCCTCAGTGCACACAACACGCAGCAGGAATAGCTAAGCTAATTCAAAAAACCGCACACATGGTCATGGGACACCAGCTGTATGTACTGACAACACATAGTGTAGTGGCATACGTGAACTCAGAGACATTCACACTCACCTCATTGAGACAGAGGAGGTTGAGCAAGATTTTAGAAGCACCAAACATCACCTTCACACATGAGGGCATCAACATGGCAGACCAGATAGGAACAGGAGAGCCACACACATGCACAGAGAGGGTGATTAGAGAAGAAAAAGTCAGAATGGATTTACAGGCCACACCTCTTTCACAGGCCAGAAATCTGTTCACAGATGGGTGCTGTTTTAGACATGACACAGAAGGACTCAGAGCAGCATACGCAGTTGTTGAAGACACAGGGGAAGAAATGAGAACACTGAAAGCAGAAAGATTAGAGGGACAGCAGTCAGCGCAGAGAGCCGAGGTGAGGGCAGTGATTGAGGCACTAAAGATAGGTCAAGGACAGGACATCAATGTTTTTACTGACTCAGCATATGCGGCAGGAGCAGTGCATGTGGAATTAGGGCAATGGCTGAGAGCAGGGTTTCTCACTGCAACTAACAAACCTATACGGCATGAGGCTGAAATGAGAGAGCTTGCTGAAGCTCTGTTGTTGCCTAGCAAAGTGGCTGTGATTAAGTGCAAAGGTCATGGAGCAGGAACTGACAGGGTCACAAGAGGAAACAATGCAGCAGATCAGGCAGCAAAACAGGCAGCAGGCTGTTGAGCGAATGATTTTTATGTGTTCAGAAACAGACTTGCCTCCCCCTGTTGATTGGACTGATTTGATGCAATTGCAAAACAAAGCCTCTCCACAGGAAAAAACACTGTGGAAAGCTAGAGGGGCGACTGACACAGGAGGAGTATGGAGAGGGCCTGACGGACGCCCCATACTGCCACCTGGACTGAGACAGACTGCCATGGAGGAAGCGCATGGGGTAGGCCATGTGGGAGTGGCACAGATGATGAAAAATCTTGAGCACTGGTGGCACCCCTACATGAAAGACATGGCTCAGTATTTGATCAGAACATGTGACCAATGTTGTAAATACAACCCCAGACCGACTATCAAACCAGAAATTGGAAAATATCCTCTAGAGACCAAGACAGGTAGAGAAATAATCATTGACTACACTGACATGGTTGACTCTGTGAGAGGATACAGATACATTTTGATGTGTGTTGATGCATACTCAGGATGGCCAGAAGCCTGTCCTGCAAAAAGAGAGGACAGTAAAACAGTCATTAAATTTCTGATTAACACCTACATCCCTAGACATGGTTTTCCGAAAAAAAAAAAAAAAAAGAAGCATGCTTTTGGTACTGTTTATCATTCACAGTCTCAAGGAAAGGTGGAAAGGATGAATCAAACCTAAAACAAAAATTGGCTAAAATCTGTGCACAGACCAAATTTATATGGGTTCAAGTATTATCTATTGTATTGATGTTCTGGTAATAACGCCATATAATCCACACCCTATGAGCTTCTTACAGGTCGACAGTTTCCTGGACCAGCTGGCCGGCTGAGACTGAAGAAGCATGCAGTATGGTATTAATATAAACCATAATATAATGAATTTGAAGCTTTGGTGTTAGAATTTGTATTACAGGAGAAAGGAGAGATGGTGAGTCCAGAAGGAGCCACACACAGCCGAGTGGCTCCTCCTGAAGGTGATAAACGGAAGTGGTCGGAACCAAGGTGGACAGGTCCCTACCAAGTGACGGAACGCACCTCTCACGCGGTTTGGCTGAGAGGAAAGGGGGACACCTGGTTCCACTGGAGCCAGTGCGCAGGCGCAGAGGAGCCTCAACGCTCTCTACAGGACGTCCAAACTGATCTGAGGGCACAGAAGTCTGAATCGGCTGATTCAGACACAGATCCTGTCACAAAAGGGGCAGAATAATCCCCTGACAGAGATCAAGGATCCCGGGTAGTCTAACCCCAGGGATCCGAAGAAAGAAGACACATCAGGACGAGAGGACCAGAGAACCTGACGGGGGCTGGATGGACGAGGCAGACGGACAGAGACCCACCCGTGGACGGCTGAATGACACACTTTTGAACATTCTTACTGTAGGATAATTTTCATTATATTTGAGCTGTTAGGAGTATCTGGGGGCGGGAACGGTGAAAGACCGACCGATTAAAATACCCCCACATACTATGATGTATAACATGTATTTGTTTTCTTGTTAGGATAACCATATTAGGGTTGTTCATAATTTTTTTGATCTATTGGTTACACTGCGAGTTCCCTGGACAGAGGTGTAATACTACATATTCATTTTTATATTAATCTTTATACTGTTCTACTTGTTACTTATATTATTCTTATATGTTCCCATTGTTAGCAGAGAACTTGGAGGACTTGGAGGACGATCTGATTTTCGATGCAGGGATTTAAACTTTGCCATCACGTTTCGTTTTATGCACACACATGATATGTTTTTTTTAATACACTACATTTTTCACAGAGTTTTTCTTTTTTTGCACCTTCATTTATGGTTTTGACACACATACGCACACACCGGGTGTTTGGACATTTACTCACAGTGTTGTTACATATAGATGTCACTTTTACCCATAGTTTTGTTTGATTACACACAGTGTTTTCCTATTTGCTGATGTGACCGTTTATTGTTTCTTTTTCCTTATATTGTGTTGGACTCTTAGTAGAGTCCAAAAGGGGGAATTGTGGAAATATATGGTCAAAATATATGTTTGTTTGCACATATGGTAAATGTGTATGGTTGTGCATAGATCGAGACCTCTGGCTGAGGTCATAAAGCATTCTGATGTTTAATGGTTAGTTTAGAAATTCGAACTGCAAACCCCTTAGTTGACCCAAAGATGAAAACACAAGCTTGCCAAAGAGATAAGATATACTCAAGGCCGTAACAGGAGGACCTGTGAGAATACACACACACACTCACATCTTTGATGTGAGTGGGAGAACTTCAATGTCTTTTAGTTTCGTATACGCCCTCCACCTTGTGATTATTGAATATGCATGTTTCACTGAAAAACATTACCTTTTATGCCTTTCTATGTAAATGTAACCACACCTTGTTGTGAGATTAATAAAACGAGCCTAATGCATGGGACAGACAGAATGCAAATGGTCAGCTGCAGGAGCAGATCGAGGGGTCTGTATTGAGCTGTGCATTCTCCCTTTATAAAGGCGAAACTGAAACTGATCAGTACTGGTTTTCATTCAATGTTCTGTGCATCGGGGACGGAGTCTGGGAATCCGGGGTGACCAGATTAGGTCACAACAGGACTAAAGTCAGAATGCAGCACAAGGTCCAGGGAGAGCTGAGGAAGAAGTACAGGGGCTGTAAGGCAGGAGTGAAAGTAGAGGCTGCACGTAGACATTTTAAGCCAGCGATCCCCTCGGCAATAATAAGGAATGTCAACTCACTACTGAATAAGGAGATCAGGAGATCAGCCTCTGTCCTACCCGTCATCTGCCTCTGCTACTACTACTAAACTACTGTTGGTAAGTTTTCTGTCTTCTATTCAATAAGTTTATTATCTTTATGTGAAACAATGTGCATGCCTTAAGATAAATGGACCTTGGGTTTAAGAAGAAATGTCAGTCATTGTTCACATTGGGGTAGACAGGCTACAAGCAGCTAAGATTAGTTAGCATTCGTTGTAGCTAACGTCTATGGTCCCGTCATATAGCTGTCAGAGGTAAGTGGTAAACACGGTTAGTACTTGGAGTTTTCTACACAGGCACGTTGAATTCATCCTTAACACACTGAGAGCGCAGCTCGCCGCTAGCTAACGCAATCCAAAAGTGCTTTGCTTTACTTTTGTAGTGTAGCTGACAGGCTAACGTTAGCCCAGAGCTAACGCTCTGTGTTAGCCTAAGCAGCACTTGTACGCAGGGGTACAGCCAGTGCTTAAGTGTAGTTAATGTGAAACAATACAGTCGTGATTTATTGAAGTGAAGCAGTCGGCATATTGTCGCGATATATTTTATTTTTATATATTTTTTGTCTGCTGGTGGGTGCCTGCTCCCCTGCGCATCGGGCTGGAACTGCGCCGTACATGAACGTGCTGAAATGACTTTGTTTAGTAAAAGGAAAAGGTATAAATGTGTTCTATAGTAAGGGACCATTAAATGACTTCTGTTGTGATCTGGCGCTATAGATAAAAATAAAATAAAAAAGAACTCAGTTAAATTGTGGGAGACTTTTCCATCCAATAAATATGGGTAGCCCCAACTCAATGTGATGTATTTGAGTTGGACCAACATGATTTTTCCATGTTGGTCCAACTCAACCTAAAAAATACCTATTAAATGATATTTGATTAAAACGAGTTGAGATTTCAGATTAAAGTTTTGGGTGGACCTCAGAGGATTTTCAGATTTGAAATTTCATTGTGAAATTTGGGAGTGGCTGCTGCAGCATAACACCTTTAACATATTTATTACATGCATACCTCTAATATATAATCTCATCTTATGCTCTTAATGACTGTAGCTAATTATATACTTGGTAATCAATTACAGCATCTTGTTATTTGGTCAATGTGATCTGACTCTTTTCTGACTTCTTTTATTTTACACGATGCTGTATGTGGATGTGTGCAGAGTGCAGTTTGGAACCAGGTACTTTGCATCTGCAGCTTATCATACACCATACACCGCCTACATGCAGATGTACTTTAATACATGGATTATGCTACTACTAAATCACATTTTTATTTGTCCATGGTAATTAATGAATGTAAAATGAAAACTCACATTTCTTTATAGCTATTTAAGTCTGTGTGAGAGTAACTACAACTAACAATACTGTTTGTACTACTACTGTTTTCCAGGTGAATGATGACTTCTTGCGGTTCACCACAAAGCCGCTGCATTGAAGTTCATGGCCCAGCTGAACCACTTCTCAAAGAAGCTTTTGTAAGTTTCCCAGAACAAAGGAGGAACTTCAATAATGAAAGATTCACATGTTTATGTGATGCTCAGGATCAACATGAGTGTTGTGTGTTTGTGTTTTTCAACCCTATAGGAGGGCAGCTTACACGTTCTGAAGACAGGAGCCCAGGGATGTGGGGGTTTCATCCAACTTAATTTGGTATATTGAAATGCAAAGGTTTATGTCCTGGAGGAATGTTATGCACCTTACTGTTTCTATTTCTGCTGCATTTAAATAAAAGGACCTCAACCAGGTGTCATGTTTTTCTTAAGGGGTGGTAGGTTCATTTAAAGGTAATTTCATAATAATAATTGTATTATATCTTTAGGTTGGACAAACAAATAATAATTTAATTACTAATAAACGAATGTACTTTATTTTAGCTCTATTTGACACAAATAAGATGAACTAACTCAATCAAATATATTTAATAGATATGTTTAGGTTGAGTTGGACCAACATGAAAAAATCATGTTGGTCCAATTCAAATACATTATATTGCATTAACGTACCTGTTTTGAGTCAGGGCTACCAGTATTTATTGGATGGAAAAACTCAATTTAATTGAGTTCATCCAATGAGTATAGGTTAATCACAATAAATATACAGCAACAGTGATTAATGTGATTAAAATTGTAATCATGTGAGGACTATCCCATGAGGGGATAGGTCGCAAGAAAGTAGAGCTCCCTGCATAACTTTTCAACTTAGCCTCTAAAGTCATTACTACGGCAATTTTCATCCGTTAACAGTTAACTCGTGTTGACAGAACTGCTTTCAAATCGAGAATATTGAAGGTACCTACCGGAGGTATGAGCAAACACAGATCTACAGCGGCTACGCCCAAAACTGTTGCTGGGAAACTAGCCGCCATGGCTAGCAATGCTTCTGGTGCTGATACAAACTCTGATGGAGTTTCCATGAGTCAACTAATCGGCGAGTTGGGAAAGCAACGAACCTCACTGACAGAGGACATATCCACTCTAATCCAAGAGTCAATGGGCCCTCTTCAAGCATCCGTGAACGCATTAACAGAGGTGGTAACCGGCTTCCAGACAAGGCTAAGCGCTACGGAGGCCTTAGCTGGGGACAACTTTGCTGCGCTGCACATAGCAGAAAAGAAGATAAAGCGTCTTGAAGAACAAAACACGGCTCTGTTTGACCGCCTGGAAGACTTGGAAAACCGCTCTAGACGGGCTAATCTTAGGATAATTAACGTCCCAGAAGACAGCGAGAAGGGCCAGTCTACAGTGAAGTTTGTGTCCGCTATGCTAAAGGAGTTGATGCCGGACGTTTTTGACAAACCACCTGAGCTGGAACGAGCACATCGCTCTCTCGGCTATAAGCCTGCAAAAGGACAACCACCTCGGCCTTTTGTGGTTTGTTTTCACAAGTTCCAGGAAAAGGAACTGGCATTAAGATGGGCCCGAACACATGATGTAATCTTTAATGGAACTAAGCTGCGGATCTACCCGGATATGACCGCAGCCCTGGCAAAAAAACGTGCTGCGTTTAAGGATGTCAAACAACTCCTGTACCAGAAAAATGTGCGTTTCACGTTAATGCACCCAGCACGTCTTCGAGTGGAATACGACAAGCAGACGTTCGTCTTTTCTTCACCCGAGGAAGCCCAGGAGTTTTATGATCAACGAGTTGCTACACACCAACCTACTCTGGAGAGACATGGAGACCAGAATAACTAGGATGAGGCTGTGCCTTGTGATAAACACTTTGAGTATGCTGGACTGGTTCAAGAGTTCGTGAGTTGCACCGTCTGAAATGCGTGTGTGGGCTATGTGAGGTGGTTGTATTTAAGTTATTTTATTGTGTATATATGGATGTACTATGTACATTTCCTTTTTTTTCCCCCAGACTAGCCTGCTACATGCATGTTATTGCATATACAGTTCAATATGTCACATTAGTTATGCCATGGAATGAGTAAATTAGTTTCTTTTTCCTAGAGGCAGAGACTTGCCGATTTTTGTTAGCCCGTTTTGCATAAAGTGGGAGCAAAGTGGGGGATGGATATGGGAACGGACTACTGGAAGTTATTGTACAGTAGAGCTGCGGTTGGCCAGTGTTCTGAGGACGACCTAAGCATAATGTTGTTGATGTTCTGTATGGTAGATAAGGGGATGACGCCGGGGCTCTTTCCTTTTCTTTTTCCTTTCGTGTGTGTTTTTTTTTTTTTGTTTTTTTGTTTGTTTGTTTGTTTGTTTGTTTGTTTTTTTTATGGCCACAACATACTATTGCAAACGTTACTGCTCACAAACAGTCCATCACATTACAACCACTAGATTAACATAGAGAGTAAAAATATGGCAGGAGATTCTGCTGTACATTTTATTAGTTGGAATGTTAGAGGAATGAATGGCCCTGTAAAGAGAGCTAGAATATTTACTCATTTGAAAAGGCTGCGTTCTGAAATTGTGTTTCTGCAAGAAACGCATCTACGTGTTCAAGACCATACTTTGTTAAGAAAAGCTTGGGTAGGTCAGGTGTACCACTCAAATTTTAATTGCAGAACAAGAGGAACGGCAATACTAATCCATAAGAAAGTCTTATTCACAGCTGCGGAAATTCTTTCAGATCCCCAGGGGCGCTACATTATTGTATCAGGCCGCCTTTTCCATACCCCTGTTGTATTAGTTAATGTGTACGCCCCCAATTGGGATGACCCAGATTTTTTCAAAAAAATTCTGACACTGCTACCAGACCTAAACATGCACCACTTAATATTTGGAGGAGATATGAACTGTGTAATAGATACAGCCCTAGATCGTTCCAATCCTAAAATTATACAAACTTCAAGGATGTCTAGAGCACTTTCCAGTGTAATGAACCATATAGGTGGTGTTGATCCATGGAGATTTTTGAATCCAAGTAAAAAAGAGTTTTCCTGCTTTTCTCATGTACATCAGACTTATTCCAGAATAGATTATTTTTTCATTGACAAGCGTCTCCTTCCAGCTGTAAAAACTATAGAATATTCTGCAATAGTAGAGTCTGACCATGCACCCCTTACTCTTGATATTAACATCACATTCAAGTATTCTACCAAACCAAATTGGAGATTAGACCCAGCGCTACTTTTAGATGTAACCTTTTGTCAATATATATCAAAAGCAATAGATGATTTTCTTTTAACTAATCAGTCAGATTCTGTCTCCCCATCTACACTGTGGGAAACCTTGAAGGTTGTTCTCAGAGGATATATAATATCATTCGTAGCATCACGAAATAAAATACGGAAACAAACTCAGGAAATGTTAATTGACTCTATATTAAAAACTGATCAGCAGTATGCGAATACCCCAACTCCTGAATTATACAAACAGAAATTGAATTTAAAGGCGCAATATGACTTATTATCTACAGAGAAGGTAGAGCAAAACCTGCTGCGATCGCGTGCATACTTTTACGAAAATGGGGAGAAGGCGGGTCGCCTTCTCGCCCACCAGCTGAAGAGCAGGACCGCATCCAGGTTAATCCCATCTATTAGAACAACTAATCAGGACCTGACAATAGATCCACAAGACATTAATAATGTATTTACAAATTTTTATTCAAAGCTATATACATCAGAGCTCCCCCAAGATACTTCTCAAATGACAGACTTTCTGGAGAATCTAGACACTCCGTCCTTGACACAAGATGGTCGCGAGGGTTTGGAAAAACCCCTTGACATACAGGAAATAGAGAAGGCAATTAAAGACATGCAGAGTGGGAAAACCCCTGGGCCTGATGGGTATCCTGTAGAATTTTATAAAAAGTTTGCTTCACAATTGACTCCTTTGATTCTAAATATGTTTAATAATTCTTTTGAACAGTCATGCCTGCCACAAAGTCTCACTGAAGCCCTCATTACAGTGTTATTAAAGCCAGGCAAAGATGCAGAGCATTGTGCCTCTTATAGGCCTATATCATTGCTGAATGTAGATGTAAAGATTCTTTCCAAAGTTTTGGCTACTAGAATAAACAGTGTAATATCTGATATAATTTCAGAGGACCAAACAGGCTTCGTCAAAGGCCGTCACTCCTTCACCAACATTCGGAGGCTTTTAAATGTGGTGCACTCTCCGGTGTCCAGGGACATGCCGGAAGTGGTGGTGTCCCTGGACGCAGAGAAAGCATTTGATAGAGTCGAATGGGGATATTTATTCTCAGTCTTACACAAGTTTGGGTTCGGTCCAAATTTTATTTCATGGATTCACTTACTGTATTCTTCCCCAAAAGCTGTGGTAATCACAAATAAGCTACGCTCAGAATATTTCTCTTTATCTAGAGGAACGCGTCAAGGATGTCCCCTTAGCCCATTGTTATTTATAATAGCAATAGAACCCCTGGCAATAAAGCTTAGAACCGCACAATCCATACATGGGATCCACAGGATGGGCAGGGAATTTAAAGTTTCTTTATATGCCGACGACCTTTTAATTTACATTACAGACCCCCTGATATGCACTCCGGTAATTTTGAACATTTTGAATAACTTTAGTAGCTTTTCTGGGTATAAAATCAATTACTCCAAGAGTACTTGCTTTCCAATAAATGATGAGGCGTCGAAACTGGGGGATGCGGACCTGCCCTTTTGCATATCCAAAGCAGGATTTAAGTATTTAGGTGTGAGGGTGACCCCCTCTTTCTCTGAGCTAGTTGCAGCCAACTTTACTCCTGTACTTGATAAATTGAAATTAGATCTCCAGCACTGGAAAACTCTGCACTTAACTTTAGCTGGGCGAGTGAATTGTATAAAAATTAACGTGGCCCCCAGATTTTTGTATTTATTTCAATGTCTACTAGTTTTTCTCCCAAAATCATTCTTCCGTTTGATAGACGAACAATTTTCACATTTTCTGTGGGGAAATAAAATACCCAGACTGCGTAGAGCATTTCTAGAGAGACAAAGAAAGGAGGGTGGCCTAGCACTTCCGAACCTAATGAGTTATTATTGGGCAGCAAATTTGCAAAAAATTGTGTATTGGTTCCAAACTCCTGAAGCAGACTGGTGTAGTGCAGAAGCGAGGACCTGTACACAATCATCTCTGGCGGCACTAATTACCTCTAAACTTCCCCTCTCCCCCTCACGTTTTTCTTCCAGCCCAGTGGTGAGCTCCACACTGAGGATCTGGGTACAATTCAGGCAAACATTTAAGTTAACAGACTTGTCCATATATAGTCCAATCTGTAATAATCACCTTTTCCCCCCTGCACAACTAGATGTCTCCTTTAGACAGTGGACATATAAAGGACTAATTACATGTAAAGACCTTTTTATAGACAATGTCTTCCCTACCTTCATTGACTTTTCCAGCACGTTTTCAATTTCTAAATCTAGCTTCTTCAGGTACCTTCAGATTCGTGATTTTCTTCAAACCCATATTTCATCATTCCCTCAACTACCTGAACACTCACTTTTGGTTGATATACTCAAAACCCCTTATGCCCCTAGAGGCCAGATTTCTATTATATATAAGTTAATTATGTCGTCCAAAGAATCACTAATGGATACTATTAAAGCAAAGTGGGAAGAGGAACTCGGTACCGATATCTCTGAAGCTGTCTGGAATAAGGCCCTGAGTTGGGTGAATAGAATTTCCTCCTGTGCACGCTTAAATTTAATTCAGTTTAAAATCATTCATCGTATACACTATAGTAAGGTGAGACTGGCCAAAATATACTCCAATATGGATGACACATGCGACCGCTGTAGGATGGCCAAAGGAGACCTAACGCACATGTTCTGGGCATGTCCTAAGCTGAAGGATTTCTGGGCATCAATTTTTGAAATTTTGAATGAGGCTTTCGGCTTGGATTTACAACCGACCCTATAACAGCCATATTTGGCATTCAAAGTAAAGGAGCTGCAGTCTCCAGCAGTAGAGAGAATGTGATTGCTTTTTCAACTCTTATAGCACGAAGGAGAATACTTATGGAATGGAAAGCAGTGAATCCTCCAAAGGCATCTGTATGGCTTTCAGATACAATGATGTATCTAAAACTGGAGAAGATAAAACATTTCCTTAAAGGATCTAGCACCCAAAAATTTTATAGAACCTGGGGCCCTCTACTGTCTTATTTTGAAAAGCTAACAACGCTACCTTCCCAGTAATTAGGTGGTACAAAGTGTAGTAGTCAGTAATAGTCTTGGTTGCAATAAATGAGCCTTTAGTTAATTTTTTTTTTTTTTTTTTATTATTTTTATTTATTTATTTACTTATTTATTTATTTATTTATTTTTATTTTTTGCACCCTGGCGTGGATGTTTGGGGGTGGGTGGGGTGGGTGTTAAAATGTAAAAGTTGGTTATGTTGTACTTTCCTGTTGTATTGTACGAGGATATCTTAAAATAATAAAAAATACTTGGGAGAAAAAAAAAAAAAAAAAAATTGTAATCATGTGACGGCACTAGTTCAAACGTTTGAGTTCAAAGAACCGATGACCTACCAGTGGATGTCATGGTCATGGTTTTCTGCAGAAAGTCTCGTTTGTTTTCTAACATGGCAACCTTCTCCTTTAGAGTTTTGATTTCTGTCAACAGGCTCTTGTTCGGACTTTTGCAACCCTCACCTCTCATTAAAGCTGGTTTCCAATGATGTGTGTCTGGGTGCGTACACGCTGCCCATAGTTACTGACGGAGCCACTGCGTCATACCCCAGCTGATACATGACCGCACCAGGTGACTGCTGCTATGACCTATGTTGGTTGTCAGCGTTCCTTCCATTCCATTACAGCAGCATGAAAACAAGGTCCTGAGCAGCATAACAATAGATAAAGTGGCTGGGCGCTCTTCTGCCTCAGGAGATGATTCCCTGGCCCTCTTCAGTCCAGAGGTGGATGGGGAGTCATCTCTGTCTTTTAGTTCGCACAAATACCTCCCTGAGGGACTTTGCCCGGCCGAGGTTTTTGTGTAAGGCGTAAAAACGCTCCTGTGTATCAATGTTATGACACATGAAGGAGGACACTGCCTCCTGAACCACTGAATTTCGTCAGGTTTCAGAAAAACCTGGCCCTGGCCGAATTTACGGCATGTTTTGTGGTCCAGGACCTGCAAGAAGAGCAGACACACAAAGACAGACCATTAGTTCTTTCTGAGGCTTTAAACTCATGGTAAATTCTTTTGCGGGCATCTTGAACTTACACTGACGAGGTAGCCCGTACTATCATCCCCCACTGCCCTTTCCACCTCCCTGACCCGCATACGGGTGAGGACCCCGGTCCTGTGCCCTTAGATGCAGGTCAGGAAGCGGCCATGTACTCAAAGAACCGGTATCTTGTCACCGGATCTTTGGGTGCGGCCTTCTCCACGTTGTCTGTGAAAAGAAGAGAGAGAGAGATGCATTAGTAAGGCTAACTTTCAGTTCATACGATTAGACTGATGAAGTATGTGTAGTATGTGAAGCTGGGATTGTGTGTGTGGAGTCTAGCATTACCCAGCAGTGAGGGAATCCTGTCTCTGGCCAACTTTATTTATCCCGGGGGAAGTGTGTGTGTGTGTGTGTGTGTGTGTGTGTGTGGGGGGGGGGGGGGGGGGGGGGGGGTATTATGCATGGCAGAATAGGCATGAAAAAAAACAACTAAGAATAGAATCAAGCATCTCAGTACCTTCTCCAACACCTTTGTCCTCACCAGCCTGTATATCAGGGCTTCATGCAGCGAAATCTTGTCCGTGTGCTGCCTGGAAAGGTGTGTTTTCACATCTTTCACCAGCTGTGTGCAGCCAGCCACGGGACACTGCACACAGCCTATTGCTATGTGGCCTGTGGCCAGGCCATTGAGCAAGGTGCGCTCCTGTGGGTTTAGTATGTGGTGGGCCTTCATCAGGTGCCTGGACACGTACCAGAAGATCCCACCACATACAGGACACGTCAGCATCTGCTTTGGCTTTGTCATCTGAAAGAAAAAGGGGTTCAAGATTGATTCAGCATTAATATATCTATCATCATATATTATCATCATTAACATAGCTCATATGTCTGCTTCTACTTGATGCCTGTTGACATCAGACAAAAACTGGGAGAAAGGCTGCAATCTGAAATTAATGCAGCAATGCAGGTGGCCTAGATTGAATCCTTTGACTTTTTCTGTGGTTTCCTTTGTTTACAGTCGTGCAAGTCATGTGACTTTACTTATGCAACATGTATGATAATGTTCTGTCTCCTCTCATTTCCAGACGTGCAGCAAAAAACATGTGCAGTGATGATATGTGACGGTATCATCATGGTCTTAGAGAGAAGAGCTGAGTGTGTCTGTTCTGATCTGTGGATGCTTGTGTCTCTTCTCCCCTGTAGTTTCCTGCTTGTTGCTCCGTCACACACCCTCTGCTGGTGAGCCGCGTCATTACACACAACCGCTCATGTAATGAGGTGAATTTATAACTTTTGACTTTATGTGGAGGAGGGATTGATTTTGGAATGAGGAGGCTGCAACCTGCGATGGCACCACTAGATGTCAGCTTTTCACAGCATTGGTGGTTCAGTGGTAGAATTCTCGCCTGCCACGCGGGAGGCCCGGGTTCGATTCCCGGCCAATGCAATGACCCTTTTAACCGAGGAACATGTGAGGGGACATATATTCACCTTCACATCTATACTGTTGCTGGACCCTCAGATTTGTGATGCTTCCAATACTTCACTAGTACACTTCATGTAGAGCAGTGAGTCCTGATTGACTTGCGATTGACCCTTTATACAAGGGGGATTAGCTCAAATGGTAGAGCGCTCCAGCCTGCTTTTTTAGAGGGAGGGTGTAGCTGGATGGATGAGGATGGATGGATGATGTAGTGGACTCCCACCCAGCAGATCAAGTCCCAGAGGTTACAGCATCATTTATTAGCTGAGTTTCCCCTCAGGGAAGCTGCTGTTTACAAGCTGTTTAAAGTATTCTTCCCAACACTGTTAGTAACATACGACACCAGCAGATGGAAAAAACAGGCATTCACCTGGCAGTCCCCAAACACAGTGGAAATGAAATATGAAGGAGACAGACAAAGTAATACACTGCAATGGAACTGAGAGGAGGAACTACAGCTGAGTGAGCATACGATATAGAAGCTAGGGTACCGTTTCACCACAAACCAATGTATATGTTCTGGGCAACAGCATTTATAAAATATGCCTATTTCATGTGAATCAGATGGCATGGAGCTCCTTCACTCTGTTGGCTGTTGTTTTCTTGCTTCTCTCTTTAAACAGCTTGTAAACAGCAGCTTCCCTGTGGGGAAACTCGGGTAATAAGTGATGCTGCATCAGCTCTCACCTGTTTACAGCTCTGTCCCTTCATCCCTTCCTAGCAGACTTCACTCACATTCAATCTCTAACGATGGGCCGTCAACTAGTCCTGCACATGGCCCAGACACACTTTCTGGTTGTTAACTGTATAGTATATTTAAATAATTAGTTTCATGTTTACTTAATATTTTGAAGTGTAAAAATGTTTCACCAAAGACGTTGAGTAGAGCCTGCTTATTGTTTTTAGAGTGTATATCAGTTCACTGTGCAGCATAGTGCTCATGAAAAGTGAGCTGCTGACACATGGAGTTTAGGGAAAACATTGAAATGCATTTTCACACAGGTTGGTTTGGTCCACTGACCTGTGGACACAGCACACTCTGCTGTAAACCCCAGACTCGAACCCACAATCCCTGGCTTAGGAGGCCAGTGCCTTACCCATTAGGCCACTGGGGCTCATATGATCTGTATCCACTGCACATTTTTCCATCCATGAGATCGCACGTTTCTCCCTCGTCAACGATCCTGAACTGCTCGACTTCTTCTACATAATAGCTGTCAAGGAAACAATAGCTTAGCATTATACAGTGAGATGGTGTGGATGTGTTGTGTTATGTTTTTTTATCATTGTTAAAAATGAATCTAATTTGTATCACATATTTTGTGTGAAACCATATACCTGCCATTACCAAGAGTCAAGGATGCAGATATGAAGGAGAGCATCAAGTTCTCTCACTATCAGATCATCAATGGGAACCTTGTCCCCCATAAACTTTAAAAAAAAAATCACAAGTACAATAACAATGTCATATATAAATATTTTTTAATTTCACTGCATCAAATTGTTTTTAAAATAACTTCAGACGTAATTAGACATTGAACATTTTTTTTTCTTCTTTTGAAATATTTTTTAACATTTTAAGGCAATCACTGCAGATGACATCATGACGCATTTTGCAGACATGGGCCCCACATTTGGCACAGTGGCTCCACACACGTCTGCGCTGGAAGCACAAAGTGCACTGCTTGCAGCTTTTAGATGGCCCTGGCCCTTCTTTTTCTTCCTCTTCTTCTTTTTCTTTTCCTTCTTCCTTCTTCTTGAAGGACCAGGTTTTCTGGCTGTTCCATGCAGGATCGACAGCCACAAAGAGTACAAAAGCATTGAAGCCATTAAGACATGTCCAGCATGTGATATAAAATGCACATTGGCCCTCTCGGTGTCTTGCGCCGGCACGAGTATGTACCACACATCTGAAAAAGAAATGCTCAGATGGTTTGAATACATTTACACACAACCTTCTTATTATGAAAAAGAGTCTGAAATCTTCCAATAATATGTAAATATGGAATACAATTGAATAAATAGTATGGCTATATCAGACAATCACAACAATACATAATAATACTACATACAAATGTATTTACTTAACATGTACATAAGTAAATAACTTGGGTAATAATTGATATGTTGCTTACCTGGTCCAGGTGGTCCACAGCTCCTTTGGCTTTGCTGTAGTCCAGGATGATCTGGGGCTTTAAATTACCAGACTCCTGGAATACTGGCTCCCCGTGTTTTGTACTGAGGAGGACCACTTTTTTGGGACGTCTTGGCTGCAAAAATGACCCTCCCTGTTGTTTCATCCCAGAGGCTCTTCATGGACTCGTGTCTGGACCAGTACACGCCGCCCAGGATCAGCAGCCCCAGGAATTCACACAGCGCTTCACACGGCCGACTGTCAGCAGTTTGACATTGGTAAAGATATGAACAAAGATTTCTTCTAATTGTGTCAACAAAGATTGAGCACTTTGCATATCACTGTCCTCCATGAGGAGACTGTCCTCCATGTCTAGATAAGGCTTGCTGTCTAGCAGCTGGGAGAAATGTCTTTTTGTGGCTGTGGCATTAGCTCAACATTGAATCTTAAAGTCTATTTGTTGCATAACAGGAAGTGGTCTTGTATTATGGTGTGACCCTCCTGAGAAGCAGAACCTCTCCTTTATAGGGGCTGTCTTGATAACTGCCTCTCATTTCCACCTGTTGTCTGTTCCATTTGCACAACAGCAGCTGAAACTGATTCACAATCAGTGTTGATCCTAACTGGACAGGCTGCTGCTGCTATTTTCTGAAAATGAATCTTTAATGTGATGTTAATGATTAATGATTGTTTAATGTAGTGTAGTGGTTATCATATATCAACAGATATTACATTGATGTTTCATTATATTAGCTCAACATTGGACATAAATGAAAACTGTGTTTGGATAACTACTACTAACTGAGCTACTACTGACTGAGCTATCCGGGCTCCACATGTTGTTATAGAGAATAATTCTGTGCAGACAGGTTAACTGAAACAGAGAGCATTGATTAAGGGTGAACTTCCTGTGTGTGCAGACAGTGGAGGTGGTTTCAGGTGTTATAAATTGGCATCCCCATGGTTCAGATGAAGAAGTGGTTCCAGTTCCTCACATTACAGTTACTGTTGCTGTGGCCTTGATGGTATCAGTCTCTATCAGTATCTGCTAGTCCACAGAGGACAGTGGTCCTATACACATAAAGAATACATACTTGAATTTATGTGTTTTTATAGAGGACTTATTATATACATATTGTCCGAACCTGAGGAGGGGGGGGGGCCTGTTCATATCACCTGACGGGACTGATTCTGGTGTAAGCACATGTTGCTTTAATCTACAAAGTGAAATTGTTATTTGTTGCATAAGTCATACATTACAGGACAATGTGGACCTCATGTCAGTGTTGTATGGAAAGCCAGTTCATCATTTGTTACATTTCTTAATATATAAATATTTTTTCTTGCACTAGTATGGCAAAACATTGCACTAGTTAACTAGTGAATGCATTTAGACCTGGTTAGCTAATTAGTTCTTACATGTTCATGTTCTTATCTGTCCTTCAAGGAGTGCAGACGTGTTTCTGACTGCTCCCACTCTGCTCTGCTCAGCTCTGTTCTCTCTTGTCCTGTCCTGTGATTTTTGTGACTTTTTATTCCCTGAACACCCTGCTTTGCTATCCTTGGGATAATTTTTTTGACATGGAGCTAATAAATTGGTCGCTCAGTGCATTGGAAAACATTTTCTCACAAAGAAAGACATCACCAGGAGAACCCCTCTGCCCTGAAGGGACCCTAGAAGATGTGGAGGATCTATTCATCTATTGGACATTGGTAGTAGGCATACTTCTGAATTGCGTGGGAGCTGTCCTGCTGTACCGAAAAGTTGGAAAAGCCGCTGCTGGCAAATTGGCACTACCACTAAGCATGGACACAAAACAAGACCCTGGGCTCATGGGACCTCGGATCTCAGAATTACATCAGTAGATGGACCGGATGGAAGGGAGGGAAGGGATCTGCAACATTTCAGCCCGCTCCGGAGAGGGCTGGAAGCGGGTGGATAACATCGGAAGACAGTCCGACCATTTGAGGATCAAGTCCTCACAACAAGTGTATTTCACTGCACAAACACACACTCAGCTGATGTGTCCCAGGAAATGTCTTTTTGTCTGACGTATTAGAAGATTCTAGATTCAACAACTAGACAATTAACCCCTGCTGAGACCCCCACAGGGTTTGCTGAACATTTGACTCTGCACAGATTGATATGCTGAAATGCTACAGACACTGCGCCACCTACTGGCCAAAGGACCTGTCTTTTGTTTAGGGGCCTTGAACAATTTCCCTCTGGGATTACTAAAGTACCTAAAATAAAAAAAAAATGTAAACAAATTTCCCAGAATGCGTAATTTAATCCAAGTCTTCAAAATGGTGGAACAAACATTTCACACATTTCATTTCAGATCCTTTATTGTTCTGGAAAGAAAACCAAAACAAAGTCCTGACGTCCCATTACAAATATCATGGCAGCTGTTCATCCCTCTCCTGACGGTTCTCTTCCACCTCCAGCTTGTCCACACTTTCCGAGCTTTCCGAGCACATGTGACACGCGTGGTAGATAGGTCGCTAATTCCAGACAGCTATAGCACACAGTAGTCTTTTATTCATTTACATTTCAGTTTCAGCTGCTGACACATGAAGATCAGAGGGCACACATGGCTCATTGGTGTAGGGGTAAGATTCTCGCTTAGGGTGCGAGAGGTCCTGGGTTCAAATCCCGGACAAGCCCTGATGTGTAACTTTATTTCATTGGAGACAACTCCTTGTTGTTGACTCTTTTCAGTTCCTCTCTAACTACCACACAGCTTTACAAAGCTAACAAAGTTCTATTCAGACTCATCCCAATCCAGAGCAGTTGTTCCACAGTAACACCTGCAGGAGGACGTCATCACCCAGTATGTGACCTGCACTGTGAGCTGTAAGGTCTTATACAGACAGGTGTGTGTCTGTCCTCATCAAGTCCAATCAGTATCATCAAAGACAGCTGGACTCAGATGAAGGTGTAGAACCATCTGAAGGACGATCAGAAGAAATGGACGCACCTGAGTTCAATATATGAGAGTCACAGCAAAGGCTCTGATACTTAGGACCATGTCATATTTCACTTTGTCTTTTTAATACATCTGCAAACATGTCAACAACTCTGTGTGTTTCTGTCAGTATGGGGAGCTCTGTGGACATTAATGAGGAAAAATGAACTTCAATGATTTTAGCAAATGGCTGCAATATAACAAAGTGAAACATTTAAGGGGGTCTGAATACTTCCTGCACCCACTGTACACATAACAAATGAATGTGACTGAAACAGCAGCTCTGTGTGTAATATAAATATACAAACTAATGTGATTTGATCAGAACATTTTAAAAGACAGTGATGATCTGTTCTTATTGTCTAAACAGGAACAGTTGAAGCACAGCTTGCAGCCCCTGTATCTCAGGCTTCTCAGCTTCTCTTCAGATGTTTGGACGTTTCTGCTGGAACCTCTCATTTAATGACTCACATTTAGAACTTCTGACTTTATGTGGAGGAGGGATTGATTTTGGAATGAGGAGGCTGCAGCCTGCGATTCCACCACTAGATGTCAGCATTGCACAGCATTGGTGGTTCAGTTCAGATTGAGAGAATGCAAAGAGTGTGCAAAGCTGTCAACAAAGCAAAAGCTGGCTGCTTGGAAGAATGTCAAACATCAAACATATTCTGCTTGGTTTAACACTGTTTGTTCACTACATCATTCCACATGTGTTCCTTCATAGCTCTGATGTCTTCAGGATGAATCTACAATGTAGAAAGTCATAAAAACAAAGACAAACCACTGAGTGACTTTTGACTGGTACATTTAAAATGTCATCATATATCCTAACCAGCAGGGGGAGCACTGATCATAAACTCTCTGTCTCACATGTTATTGTCATGTGTTTTTATGGACGATGAGGCTGACTGTTGTTTTCTTGCTTCTCTCTGTAAACAGCAGCTTCCCTGAGGGGAAACTCAGCTAATAAATGATGCTGTAACCCAGGGGTGTCCAAACTACGGCCCGCGGGCCAACTGCGGCCCACGGTCGGATTTTCTATGGCCCGCGGCTTCTATCTTAAAATGTGTTATTTTTGGCCCGCCAGCCAAACAGAGTAAATCACACAAAATCAACAGGCAATTCTTATTTTTGTTTTTAACTCATTGTGTAACGTTTGCATCATGATTCTCTGAGCAGAACATTATCCCTCTCTCTGCATCGTGGTGCGTCACGCGGTGCTGCAGGGCTTGGTTGTTGGTTCCAGCTACGCAGAGGGCTCCGAAGGTGCAAAACACCGGTTCAGAACTTCGACACAATTCACTACGAGACTAAACATGCTTCTGCATACAACCTGCTATCAGAGAGCGTCTGTACAAGGGACGTTCTCCAAAACTACGGAGCCCCTCTGTGACATGGTAAAAGAAATAAATTGTGGCCACGAATTATGTATAACGTGCGCACTAAATATTGTTATTATTAGTTGTAGTATAGTAGCCCTATTAGAATTCATGGAAGCGGGTTGCCCGGCCAGAGAGCAACCTCCCCGTGCAGCATTGAGCGTCCCTCTCTGGGGAACGTGCCGGAGTACTGGGGGGCTCCAGGAGCGCAGGGGAGTGGAGCGGAGCGTCCCTCTCCCTGTGCATCGTGTCGCTCCCTGCTGCCCGCTCCTGCCCGCGTCGGGCAGCAGGGAGCGATGCTAGAGCCATTAGAGAAGTTAAAGCGACATGATGGACAGGGAGAGGGACGCTCGTTGCTCCCTGCTGCACGGGGAGGCTGCGTCCTGTCCAGCAGCCTGCTCGGGCCTTTTTACCGGCGGCTGGATAAAAGCAACTCCCCAGAAATGCGAACATTTGTAAATCATGAATTCGTTTGTGCCGTGTGCGCAGACTGTTATAAACTGTGATGTTTTACTGGAGCAGCAGATCAGTCCCTTCGCTTGTTAACGTTCTCTGTTGTTAAACTGTCAGCTGTACAGAGAGACGCGGCACTTCTCTCAAAAAGGCTCCGTCATTCAGTACGCATCTGTCGTAAGGCACGTCATCACGTTTTTACGTCTCGTTGCCATGCACTGCAGACCCTTTGAGATCAGCACTAAATGACTCCCACCTAGTCTACCTGACATTTTACTGATGTCTGCTGCTCCTAAACCAGACCTGCCACATATGATCAGATCTCACCTTCACAGTAGAGTCAATAACTTGCCTGTTGCTCTGTTATCACAACCACACAGTTTCTGAAAGTTTTAAATTTATGCTGTATATTCATATACATTTTCTGATCTGTTCATCTGAATGCTAAGATGTTATTTTGTTTGTTGTGTAAGATATAACATATTACAAAACAGCATACACAGTTTTTATTGTTTTTTTTTTTTTTAAACTTTATTTTTAAACACAGTTTCAGAGTTTTACAAAAACAGGTAAAGTCTCAAAAAAATTTGAACAATCAGGTCACTGGGTAAATGTGCATCAGAGAGGAAAGAACATACACATACACAACATACACTGGTATTGCTCTGTATAATGAGGGTTACAAGAAAAAGAAAATTAAAATTAAAAGCATCCCTATATTGTGTCCTTTTTTACACAAAGAAGCCATCTCGACCAGTACTTCTGGGCTTTACAACGGTTCAATCTCAGAGAGAAAGTCAACAACTCCATCTCATATAATTCCTCTACCGTGGCTGACCACTCCCCCACCGTCGGTGGCTCCTTTTTAAGCCATCTCCTTGTAATAGAGTTCTTGCCAGCCGTCAGTAATATCTTAAGAAGATATTTATCTCGTGGATTGAGGTCAGCCGGTAGATTACACAGATATACAGAATGAAAATTATACTCACTGACAAAACCAAGTATTGAATTAATTTCCTTAACTATGGCCAGCCAGAAAGGTTGAATAACTGGGCAACCCCAAAAGATGTGGTAGTGGTCAGCCATTACGTTATTACATTGTCTCCAGCAGTGCCCAGATTCTGCACCACCACCCTGTAGATGTTTTCTTTTTGGGGTGATAAAAAATCTGATAACATTCTTCCATGCAAATTCCCTCCATTGCCCTGAACTGGTGGCGGAGGAGTTTATTTCACAGATGTTTACCCAGTCATCTTCTGTCAAGGTTATGTTTGCTTCTTTCTCCCAAGTACATTTAATATATGATGTTGAAATATTTTTATGTAGTTGTAAGCAATGGTATATTCTAGAAACCACTCTGCTATGGAATTTACCTTTGTATGCATCAATAAGGATATCGATAAGGTCTGTGTTACCTGATTTTAAGATTTTAAGATTTCTGTTGAAATGATGCCTAAGCTGCAAATATCTGTAAAAGTCTTGCCTGTCTAAGTCATGGGTTTCCTGTAGATGAAGAAAGCTGTCCAGGCCAGTATCAGATGAAATTACACAATATGAAGTAATACCTTTCCGTGTCAGTTCATTAAATCTCAAATCAAGCTGAGCCGGTTTGAAATCACTGTCATACTCCACCCATCTTAACAATCGTGCTTTCCTCTCCAGGTGCGAAATACAGACCTCTTTGAACCAGATATTAAGGGGAATTTTAGTAAATTCGCTTAATTTACTTGAGTATGTAGTCTTGAGGGTTTTATCTCCCAGGAGAGATTGAAGAGGGATATCTAGCTGGTTCAGCTCTAGTTCCTTCCACACTGCATCATAGTCCTCCCTACACCAGAAGACCACATACTGCAGTTGAGCTGCTTTGTAATAGTCCTCCAAACATGGGAGTGACATCCCTCCTTTATCTTTTGGCAGGTGTAATGTCTTATAGCGTACCCTTGGCTTCCTGTTCTGCCATATAAACCGAGAGATAATCCGGTTCCATTCGTCGAACTGTTTAGATGGTACTACCACGGGTAGCGATTGGAAAAGAAATAGCAGTTGAGGTAAAATAATCATCTTTATGGTTTCTATTCGGTTGTACATATCAAGAGTTAGGGGAGTCCATCTGTCCAAATCACTTTTAATTTTATTTGTGATGATGCCATACTTTTCAGCATATAAATCTTCAAGGGATTTAGGAATATTAACACCTAAGTATTTCATAATTTTAGTTTTCCATTTAAATTTAAAGGTTTTACGTATATTTTCCTGAGGTGAGTAGTTAAAGCAGAGGGTCTGAGTTTTTTCTATATTCAGTTTGTATCCTGAATAGAGACCATATAGGTCAAGGCAGGACATCAGTTTCGGGAGACTAGTGTCCGGGTCGGACAAAGTCACTAATATATCATCCGCGTATAGACATGTCTTATATTCTCTTCCCTTAAATGTAATTCCCGTAATATCTGGATCGTCTCTGATGTTTTGAGCAAGTGGCTCTATAAATAGAGCAAATAGAATAGGGCTCAATGGGCAGCCCTGACGGCATCCCCGTTCCAAAGAGATTGTATCTGAAAGACTGCCATTTATTTTAACCCGAGCCACTGGTGAATCATAGATGGATTTAAGACATCCTATAACTGTATCATTGAAGCCAAAGCGTTGTAGCACCAAGTATAAAAATTCCCACCACACGGAATCGAAGGCTTTTTCTGCATCGAAGCTGATTGCTAAAGATTTAATATTACGTCGGTTAATAATATCTATCAAATGTATTGCTCGTCTGACATTATCTTGGGTGCGTCTGTTCTTAATAAATCCCGTCTGGTCAGTATCGATCAGGTCGGGGATAATCCTTTCCAGCCTACTGACGATAATTGAGGTGAAAATTTTATAGTCGGCATTTAACACAGAAATAGGTCTATACGAGCTGCACATCAACTTATCTTTTCCTGGTTTCGGAATCACCGATATTATAGCTTGTTTCCAAGATGGTGGGGTCTCGCCCCCTTTTAGCACGTAATTAAAACAATTTAATAACAATGGGGTCAAAGGGTCCCTAAAAACCTTGTACCACTCTGTAGGTAGTCCGTCTCCCCCAGCCGCTTTGTTTGATTTCAGGTTAGAAATAGTCTTATTAAGCTCTGCTATTGTTATATCTGCAGTTATCTGTTTGTTTTGTATTATGCCAATTGATGGCAAATCTAGGGAGTCCAAAAAATACTTAACTGTTGCGGGGTCTGCTAATTTGGGTTGGGAGTATAGGTTCCTGTAGTATGTTTCAAATGACTTATGTATTTCTTCGGGCTTAGAGCATAACTGATTGGTGACTGGATCTTTTACTTTATAAATAGCTCTTTCAGATTGTTGTTTTCTTAGCCTCCAGGCTAATATTTTTTTCGCACGGGGCCCATTTTCATAATAACTTTGTTTGATACGCTTCAGTTTATATTCCTCCTGATCGTTGAGTTTCTTATTTATTTCTGATTTTACAAGAGATATTTGTTCCAGTAGGGCAGGGTCATTAGTCTCTATATGTTTCTGCTCGAGTAAGTCTAAATTATTAGTCAAGTCATTCAGCCGTTTAAGTTTTTCTTTTTTCTTTTGGGACGACCACATTATAATTTTACCACGCAATACTGCTTTTGCAGCATCCCATAATATACTTGGAGATACCTCTGTGTTACTGTTATGTTCTATGTAATCCTTAGTTTCCTTTTTAATGAATTCCTCAAATTGGTTATCATTTAGCAAGGAGGTATTAAGCCTCCAAATTGTATTCCTGTGCGGGACATCCAAATGTAATTTCAGATATACTCCTGAGTGGTCCGATATGTCTCTAACACCAATGTTACAGTCCAGAACTCTGTGTCTGTCTGTTTCAAACATGAAAAACTAGTCGATCCTAGAATAGACTGATTTGGGGTGGGAGTAAAAGGTAAATTGTTTAAGGAGTGGGTGAATGTCCCTCCATACATCTATTATGTTAAACCCTTTAATCATTTTCTTAATATACGATGATTCAGAGTTCATTTTCTTCGTTGGATTTGTAGAGTCTAAGGTGGGGTGCAACTGTACGTTCCAGTCCCCCCCACAAATCAAGACACCGGAAACCTCTGTGGCTATCAAATCAAATATTCTATTAACTAATGTCCTGTCTCGTCCCGGGGGTCTATAAACATTAAGTAATGTTACTTCTTTAGAGTCCAGTAATCCCCTCACTAAGACAAAGCGACCTTCCTTGTCCGCGATCTGTTTGGAAAGCTGGAAATTTACTTGATTTGCAATAAGTATCTTTTTTATTTTAGATACTGTATTAATCCCAGAGGGAAATTCGTTACGGCTGCTGCACAAGCAGTGTCATACAATGACTAGCAAGGCGCGCCACAGGCTAGGGTGAAGTGTCTTGCCCAAGAACACACAACAGTGACTAGGGAGGAGTTGGGACCACTTGCGTAGGAGGAAAAGAACGTATTTTTAAAACCCATTTTTTTACATTTCTCATGTTCTGTTTTTACCAAATGAGCTTCCTATGTTGATGTTCCCTTTTCATCTTTGCTATAAGTTTCCTTCTTTTAGTGAAATTCTGTAACCCATTAACATTAAGTGTTATGATTCTGTATTCTTGCTGGGGCATTTAACAATAAGTATAAGCCCCTCCTTCTCATACACCCACAGTGACCTTAACGCTTGAACATGAACAGTTATAGTGATAGAAAACATATAACTTAAAACATAGGAAAAAAATAAATGAAAGAAAAACAGGCTTCCATAACTAAAGTTCCTCATGATAAGGGTTTTAGTTGGGGAGGGAAACCTTCACTGTATAAAGGGCCTCTCCAGTGCCAACTGAGATAACTCAAGAATGAGTATCGAAGCAGTGCACGTCCGGAATAAGTTAAACAAGCTCCCAGTCCGACGGTCAAGTATATTGATCCATTTACAGAAGATTGAAGCAGTCCACCCAGATTAACACTGGTACAAGGTATGAAACGTAAAATGAACACAGTGTACCCTTTGGATCTAGACCAGTCGTGAATCATACACTGGTTTAAGTCACTGTGTTGGCAGGTCTTACCGTGGGGATGATAAGTTGTTGTAGGGGTGGTACTCATTTTGTGGGGGGTGTCTCTGCAGTGTCACGGCGAAATCCAGTAAGTTTTTTCCGTGCCCTCTCTCCATGTGTGTCTTGATTTTGTTGTTTGCCAACCACCGTCTCCCATGATAACCTATTCAGTGTCTCCATCGGTGTCGCCGCGGGGGGTCCCTCCTCAGTACTGTCATCTGGTGCGAGCCCTCTCTTTCTCAAGTCTTCCATGGCCTCCGGTGCGTTGTTGTAAGTGACGGGACCATCAAGAAAGAACACTCTAAGTTTTGCTGGTGGTGGGGTCTGAAAGCGGAGGCCTTTTTCCTTTAAAAGCTTTCTGATAGGGGCGTAGGCTCTCCTCTTTTTTTTGGGTCTCTGCAGGGTAATCATGGTCAAAATATAGCCTCTGCTGATTGAGGCGGATGTCGCCTTTTTTCCATGCGGAGCGAAGCACCAGCTCCTTGATTCTATATTCCAGGAAATGTATCACCACCGATCGGGGGTTGGCGTTCTGTGGCGGCTTAGGGCCCAGTGCACGGTGACAGCGTTGTATGCTAAGATCAATGCGGCAGCTCAACTTTGATAAGACTTTCAATAAATTCTTGCAGGTTGTTACCTTCTGCATCCTCGGGGATACCGTATATACGTACATTATTCCTGCGTGAGCGTGACTCTAAGTCAGTCAGTTTGGCTTGGAGTCGATCATGATTGTGTAGAGTTTGGGATAGCACCTCTTTCACCGCAGCGGTCCACTCTTTCATCTCTGAAACACGCTGTGTCGCCTCATCAGCTCTGTCCCTGGTTTCTTTTAAGTCGGCCACAATTCCGTTCAGTTTTCCGTTGACGTCCTCTCTCAAACTAACCAGGTCATTCTTCAGATCTCTGGAGAAGCTTTCACGAAAGCAGCCTAGTTCCATCTTCATGTCCGAGCGGATAGCTAGTATTTCTTTGTGGATAGCCCTGATGCTAGCTTGCAGGCTGTCCATGACCCCGTGTTCATCAGTCACGTCTCCGTTGCTCTTTCCCGTCGGGTTATCTTCCCCTTTCTCTTGAGTCTGGGTTGGTTTGCCTTTAGTCTTTCGAGTCTTGTCCCCTGACATCATAGTATATACGATTTCAAACGCTTGAAACACCTCAAATTTAGGGGATTTCGTAAGTCGGACCGGGAGCACTTGTTTAGCACGTCCGCTCACCTAGGCACCATCACCGGAAGTCCAGTTTTTATTGTTTAAAATAATGACATCGGGGACTGTTGGCCCTCGGAGAGTTTCGCATTATCGAATCTGGCCCTCCCCGAAAAAAAGTTTGGCCACCCCTGCTGTAACCTCTGGGACTTGATCTGCTGGGTGGGAGTCCACTACATTATCCATCCATCCTCATCCATCCAGCTGAGATACTGAATGTGGGTTTTCATTGGTTGTCCGTTATAACCATCACAATTAAAAGAAATAAACACTTGAAATATTTCAGTCTGTGTGGAATGAATGTTTGCATTATACATCTTTCACTTTTTGAATGGAATTAAGATAAGAGATAAGATAAGATAAGATAAAACTTTATTAATCCCGAAGGAAATTCTTGTGCCAGAGGTATCAAGTTACATTAAATGCAGTTAAGTACAGAGTATAAGAGTATAAGTGTCACTATAATCCAAAATAAGAGTACAGTACGCAGTATGAGCACAATATATGATACATGGATACAAATATGGAGATATAAGGTGCTAAGTAAACATAAATATAGACCAGTGGAGGGAATGACAGTGATGCCTGACATGATTATCTAGCACTTCTCCCTACAGAAAGGGGAGGAGTTATACAGTCTGATGGCCACTGGCAGGAAGGACCTCCTGTGGCGTTCTGTGCTGCTCCTCGGTAGTCTCAGTCTACCGCTGAATGTGCTCCTGTAGGACAGCAGTGTGTCGTGCAGGGGGTGAGACGTGTTGTTACGAATACTGAGGAGTTTCCTCAGTATCCTCCTCTCTGTCACCTCCACCACAGACTCCAGCTCCACTCCCAGTACCGAGCCAGCCTTCCTAATGAGCTTGTTGAGTCTGTTGGTGTCGGCCGTCTTCATCCTGCTGCCCCAGCACACTACAGCGTAGAAGATGACGCTGGAGACCACCGAGTGGTAAAACATCTGCAGCATGGTCTGGCAGACGTTAAAGGACCTGAGTCTCCTCAGTAGATACAGGCGACTCTGTCCCTTCCTGTATATTGCCTCTGCGTTTGTGGACCAGTCCAGTTTGTGGTCAATGTGGACACCCAGGTATTTGTAGCTGTCCACAATGTCCACGTTGGTACCCTTGATGCTGACCGGGTTTGGGAGTGTCTGGTGCTTCCTGAAGTCCACCACCAGCTCTCTTGTCTTTGTGACATTCAGCTGCAGGTGGTTCTGTCCGCACCACTCCACAAAGCTGTCCACCACACTCATATACTCCGCCTCCCGACCTCTGCTGGTACAGCCCACAATGGCAGAGTCATCCGAGAACTTCTGCAGGTGGCAGGACTGTGAGCAGTGTCTGAAGTCCGATGTATAGAGTGTGAACAGGAATGGAGACAGTACCGTGCCCTGGGGTGCCCCCGTGCTGCTCACTATCGTGTCCGAGACGGTGTTCCTCAGCCTCACAAATTGTGGTCGACCTGTAAGATAGTTAGTGATCCAGGTGACCAGTGGGGTCTCTACCTGCATGTCCAGGAGCTTCCTATTCAAAAGGGCAGGCTGCACGGTGTTAAACGCACTGGAAAAATCAAAGAACATGATTCTAACAGTGTTACCTGCCTCCTCCAAGTAGGTGTGTGCTCTGTGCAGCAGGTAGATGATGGCGTCCTCCACTCCAATACGGGGCTGGTAAGCAAACTGCAGGGGGTCCAGCGATGGTTCCACAACAGCACGCAGGTGTTTCAGGACCAGCCTCTCCAGAGACTTCATCACATGTGAAGTCAGAGCAACTGGTCTGTAGTCGCTGTGTGTGCTTGGATGTTTGGTCTTGGGCACAGGAACAAGGCATGTTGTCTTCCACAGGGCAGGGACAGTCATCAGGCTCAGACTCAGGGAGAAGATGTGCTGGAAGACCCCACACAGCTGTGTGGCGCAGTCCCTGAGTACTCTGGGGCTGAGTCCGTCCGGTCCTGCAGCTTTTCCCGGTCGTAGGCGACTGAACTCCCTCCTCACATCCTCTGTGGTGATGGTAACTGTGGACACAGAAGAGCAGAGAGAGAGATCTGATGGGGGAGGGTGGGGGGTTGTTAATGGAAGGTGGGGTAAGGGGGGCAGGGTGATGTTATTGATGGGGAGGTGAAACTGGTTAGTATGGTTAGGGGGAGGGGGAGGGGGAGGAGGAGGAGGTACATTGTTGTTATAGACAGGTGTTAATGGTGCATCACAGGGAGGGGGAGGGTGGTCAGGGAGTGGACTATCAAACCTGTTGAAAAACAGGTTCAGCTGGTTGGCCTCCTGCAGATCTCCATCCATCAGCTGGTCAGAGATCCTATTGTGGCCGGTGATGGTTCGCATGCCACTCCATACCTCCCTCAAGTTGTTCCGGGCAAGTTGGCTCTCCAGCTTCCTCCTGTAGCTCTCCTTGCCCTCTCCAATCTTCTCCCTCACCTCTGCCTGGGCCCTCCTCATCTCCTCTCTGTCTCCACTCAAGAAGGCTGTCTTCTTTCTGTTGAGTGATGCCTTGATGTCCTTTGTCACCCATGGTTTATTGTTTGGAAAGCAGCGTATTGACCTGGTGGGGATTAGAGAATCTGTGCAAAAATTAACATATTCTGTGATACAGTCTGTGAGTGTGTCTACATCCTCACCGTGGGTGTCACAGAACACATCCCAGTCAGTCACCTCAAAACATCCCTGCAGGGTCTCCAGGGCTTCCGGTGTCCACCTCCGTACAGTTTTGGTGGTCACCACCACTGGTGCTGGTACTGCTGGTATATACTGGGGTTTGAGATGGACTAGGCTATGGTCTGATCTGCCCAAGGGAGGGAGAGCTATGGAGCTGTATGCCTCTTTAACATTAGCATACAGTAAATCTAGAGTTTTATTTTCTCTTGTTTTACAGTCCACAAACTGCTTGAAAGTGGGCAGAGTTGATTTCAGATTAACATGGTTAAAATCGCCAGAAATCGCTATGAAGGCATTAGGGTGCTGGGTCTGAAGCCTCGCGGTCACAGAGCTGATGACGTCAGTAGCCCGCGACGCCTCAGCCGAGGGAGCAATGTAAACAACGAGTACAATGGCGTGAGAGAACTCTCTGGGCAAATAATATGGACGTAGACTCACCGAACTAAATCAACCTTATGATGATACTCTAATTATATGACCAGCACCTGTAGTGGTGTTTTGTTGCAGCCTGTGGGGTCACCATAGAAACAAAGCTATTTTATTTTGCTTAGAGAGCACTTGAGAGCACTCCCTAATACTTGTTCTTGTTTCCTGAATAATGAGCAGGACACACCAGCATGGACAGCAGAGGATTCCATGTTATAACTGGATCATCCAGCACAAGCAGCAGGATTCAGCACCACAGCCTCCTTCATGGCCTTCAGTCCATTAATGACTACAGCTGGACCAATGAACAGACTGTGGACTTCTCCATAGACTTAACTGTGTAGAAAGGACACCAGGATAACTGTTGAAACAAAAGGTTCCACTGAGATTTGAACTCAGATCACTGGATTCAGAGTCTTTTTTTTGTATCTTTTATTTATTAAAATATTCATTTAAAATATTTACAGAAAACAAAAAACAAAATACAATAATTTATTCGTGTCCTAAGAGGATACCTCAAAACCCCATTTTAGTAACACCCAGGTGAAAATATTTTCAGAAACAAAAATACACGATTTCATTCTCTATGTAAAATAAATTGTGCCCCTCCAAAATCTTTGCCCGAAGGCGTGCTCCCCTACCCACCAGTGCTCTTACATATTGTTTTAGTGTCAATGTGAAAAAATCCCAGGTGTTCAGTTTCCGGTTTTCCTTCAGTTTTGTGTTTCTTGTGATGTATATTGCATGTTTTGCTGGATTCAGAGTCCAGAGTGCTAACCATTACACCATGGAACCTCCTCTGTGAGTAAACCTGACTGGAAGAGAACCAGAGACCTGTCTTGTCCAGATGGTCTGTCTTTCCAGAAATGGAGTCTGTCAGTTGTTAAAATGAGTGAGCTGATGTCCAGGTGTAGAACAAAGGAGCTCCTGCTAGCAGTGGTGCAGTTTGTACCTACCAGCTTCAAATGAAGACAGAAGTGTCCTCTGATGACTCACACAGCACTACAGTAGATCATTAATCATCAATCAGCGCTCATGCTAACAGCTCAATGAACTTACTGCAGATCTGTTCTTTGACAGTGATGTGTCCAGGATTACACCATCTATCATTAACAAACAATACCAGCCCCCCTCCTTTCCTCTGACCGCACTCCACTGTCCTGTCTGTCCTCGCCAACTGAAATCCATTTAGCGCAACGTTAGAGTCCAGTGTTAGCACCGTTAGCCAAGTTTCAGTAAACAACAGCATGCACTACTACGTTTTTTAAACAAAGATCTACAGCAGGGGTCTCAAACTCAACTTACCCGGGGGGGGGGGGGGGGGGCGATGGGGGTCGAGGCTGGGTGAGGCTGGGCCGCATCAAGTATTCCACAAAAAAGCATTCAAATATTCCAAAATACAACTGGTCCGATCTTCTCAATCTTCCAGGTCAGAATAGGGATGCAAATTATCGAGGAATTCATTAATCGTAAATTGATATGCAGCGATTTTCCCTCAGTTTCACTAAGATTAAAAGCTCCTTAAGGAAACAGGCTGGTTTGTTTGTAGGTGATTTTGTGTTTACAGACGCAGAGCTAGCAAATTTTAAAAAGGCTCTATCGACTTGCTAAAGGTAAGATTTGACCAGTCAAGGATTGGAATGACTACATAACACATCCTTCATTACATAAACGTGTTGTAAACACATGTATTGAACAAATGCACTTCAGATAAAAAATCAAATCAGATAAAAATCATTGTGACATATATGTCACATCGGCCCTTTAGCCAAAAAAATCGGTGAAAAAATGATGTGACATTATGATGAAACTCTTGAGGGTTAAAAGTCTCTCCTTCGAGCCGGATTTGAACCAGCGACCTAAGGATTTCAGTTTTATTGTCTCACTACAGTCCTCCGCTCTACCAACTGAGCTATCGAAGGGTGGGCTGAGAAAGAAATGCCCGAGCACAGCCGAGCGTTCATAGTTGACTCAAACACAGGTCATCTGTGCTTGATTTGAAAGTCAGGAATGTGGATTGGATTTGTGAATAGAATAGAATATATACTTTGAGGCAAGGCGTCTGGACTTGTAGAGTTTTCTTGAAGACGTTTCGCTGCTCATCCAAGCAGCTTCATCAGTTCTAACTGTTTCGTGGGAAACATGGTTTATATGTGGTTGCAGACCTCAGTGGGTGGGTCTGGGTCAAACTTAAAAACAATAGCACTAAATGTTTCCATAACTACCTGTGATGATCTGGCAGGTGTGTCTAACGACTGGCTAACGACTATGAAACTGTCGGAGGGGGACTGGTTGACAGCCCTTTGTTCTTGCTGTGAGTTCTTGCCTGGTTCTCTGGTCCTCTCGTCCTCAGGATGTGTTTTCTTTCTTCGGATCCCTGGGGTTAGACTACCCGGGATCCTGGATTCCTGTCAGGGGATTATTCTGCCCCTTTTGTGACAGGATCCGTATCTGAATCAGCCGATTCAGACTTCTGCGCCCTCAGATCAGCGTGGACGTCCTGTAGAGATCATTGAGGCTCCTCTGCAGCTGTGCACTGGCTCCAGTGGAACCAGGTGTCCCCCTTTCCTCTCAGCCGAACTGCGTGTGAAAGCATGCTTCAGTCCCAACATAGCCTCCACCTGCTGGAGGTCTTTGTTTTTGAAATGTGTTCCATTGTCAGATCTGATTTTTTCAGGAAAACCATGTCTAGGGATGTAGGTGTTAATCAGAAATTTAATGACCGTTTTGCTGTCCTCCCTTTTCGCAGGACAGGCTTCTGGCCATCCTGAGTATGCATCAACATACATCAAAATGTATCTGAATCCACTCACAGAGTTAATCATGTCAGTGTAGTCAATGATGATTTCTTTGCCCGTCTTGGCCTCTAGTGCAGCGGTCCCCAACCTTTTTTGCACCACGGACCGGTATCATGTAAAACAATACTTTCACGGACCGGCACAGAAAAAAAAAAAAAAGTGCATAATCAGACTCTTACTCTTATGCTTAATTAGTGGGAGCCTTTGAGCTTTCTCAGCAATGAGGCGGTCCCATCTGGGGATAATGGGAGACATGACACCCGAAGTGTGTTTCTTATGTCCAGTCCACTCCGTAATTTTGTTTTGGCCGTCATTAATTGCTTCAGTCGTTCTTGTTCATGTTTTCTTCCATGGCTTGTCTTTTAATGCAGGGTGCTCGGTCTCGCAGTTCTGAAGGCTTCGTTGCCTCATTTGCGAGTCTGTCGCCACATATCACTCAGAGCGGACTTGTGTGAGAATCACCTGTTGCAATAAATCCGTATTTTAAATAGGACTCCTGATATAGTCTTTTAAATGCAGGTTTCTTTTTCTTTGAAGGGGTAGGCTCCTCTTCTTCTGTCTCCTCGTTAGGCCTTTTCCCCTTTCCGAAGAAGCTCTCCAAAGACGTTTGTTTTTTATTCATTTTTGCTGCTTGTGGGCTTAATTTTGGGGTGCCGTATCCCGTGACCGAGACAAGCGTCTGGGCAGGTGCTTAAAGGCACAGGCGGATGAATCTGATCGATTTATAAATGAAACAGCTTTCAGACTCAGATAATGAATAATATATGTTTTGCTCAGTCTTTCTGTGCGGCCCGGTACCAAATGACCCACGGACCGGTACCGGTCCCCGGCCCGGTGGTTGGGGACCACTGCTCTAGTGGGTAGTGTCCTGCTTCTGGTTTGATGGTTGGTCTCGGATTGTATTTATTACACTGATCACATGTTCAAATTACATACTGAGCCATGTCTTTCATGTAGGGGTACCACCAGTGCTCCAGATTTCTTAACATCTGAGCTACCCCCACATGGCCTAGCCCATGTGCTTCTTCCATGGCAGTTTGTCTCAATCCAGGTGGCAGTATGGGTCGTCCATCCGGTCCCCTCCATACGCCTCCTGTGTCAGTGGGGTGAGTGTGAATGTCTCTGAGTTTACATATGCGACTACACTATGTGTTGTGAGTACATACAGCTGGTGTCCCATGACCATGTGTTCAGTTTTCTGAATTAGCTTAGCTATTACTGCATGTTGTGTGCACTGCGGGTGTCTTTTTTCCATGTTGTCCAAGAGGACACTGATGTACATCAGTATTACTCTCTCTCCCCCTTTTCTCTGGAACTCCTTCTGCAAACTTCCTCTATCTTTCACCATCAACTTTCACAACATCTTTCTGCCAACAACTTATCTACAGCATCCTTCATAAGAATCACTTCTGCCGCTGCAGTCTTAGAGTCATAAGTCTGGTTCAGTATTCCGCCTAAGACCGTCAGCTGTTCTTCTACCGTCTTTAGTGGGCTGTGCGGACCCCACCCGCCGTCAGTCATGTCTTGGTGCACACTTAAGTCCATGTCGTCAGTCATTAAAGTCTTAATTTCGTGGTCACGTAGGAATTACAAAACTATAGTTCAAATTCAAATTTACAAAACTGCAGTTACAATGGTTCTATGTCCTCTACCAAACTATGTACACATCAGAAGAAAAAAATAATCCAGTTCGTGAGTGAACCTACTTCAACAGACCACTGCTTTACGTTAGCACCAGTTAGGTTTCCAGCAGTGCTGCTGCTTCAGCTCACACGTCCCTGGCACTCATCCACATTTCTCATTCATGCATTACCCATAATATGAGCGCTCAGTATGTGTGTGTGTTACAGCTTCACTCTCAGCTGTGTGTCTCAGTAAGGGGTGCTTTCGAACTTACAGGACTTTCCTCTGTTCTTGTAGCCGGTCCGACTACTCACAGTTCATCTGTTCTTGCGGTCTCTCTTTTAGACGGCTCACAGTTATAATAACAGTGTTCTTCACTGTCTAGATTCAGGCCGACTGAGAAATATGGCACGCTGTGTCCCTAGTACTCAGTCCAGTGGATTTGAGACTAGCCTCTCTTCCACGACACCAGAATCTTATATGTCTGTAATTTGGAAGCCTGCAGACTTACTACAACTTCCGCCTAACTAGTGCGGTCGTTGTTTCAGTTTCCAGTCATTCCAACATTCATACCATGTGTTTGCCTGTTCTTGTTCTATTCCTCTCTCTTTTTTTAGTGATTTAGGGTTCCTCAAGCCCCGGGACTCAAACCCAGCTTTTCCGGCCTCTCGTCAGAGCACCGGTGGAGTCGCCACACTCAGGATTTTGCAACCCCTTTTTTCTTTACCTTTTTATTCTTTATCTTTATTCTTACAAGAATTCTTTAACCTCTTTTTTTTTGTTTCAGTCAATGTTCCTATAATTTACAGGCAGATTACTACTAAGACTCGGGACATGTTACACTTTAGAGTAGTCAATGCAGATATAAAAGGTCTCCTCACCTTATTGTTGGCGTGCCACGTGTCCTCTGTCTGTTTGTAATTAACCCCTGTGTTCAATTGACGGATCTGAGAAGAATATAATTACCTTCTATCCTGGACGGGCCCCCAAAATGTCGTGACCTTTCCTGGTCACCCCGGATTGTCAGACTCCGTCTTCTGTAATCAGAACATTGAGTGAAAGAAAATACCCTGGGTTTTGTAGTTTCACCTTTTGCAAAAGGGACAACACCTAGTGACCACAGGCCTCTCAGTCTGCTTCACTCCCGTCCATAAGTGTTCTGCCCCTCCCTGGACACAGGCTAGTTTTATTGAAAAGTGGAGGTACATTTGCATAATATATAAACAGTTTTTCAAGACCTTCGTTGGTATTCCCATATTGGGACATGTTGCCCTGTTATTCCCACCTACCAATTATAATACTTGGTCTAACTGTTATTTATGACTGTGAAACACTCTCTATCCCCCTCTGTTGGATGCTTTATCTTACGTCCACCTTCACCATAACAAAAGGGCTCCAGTAATGTAAACATCCTCCCTAACTCTCTGTAAGGGTGTATGTGTGTGTAAAAACTCCCTTTTTCTCTGAGTGTAAGCATATACAATCGAGTACATATGTGCTCTATATCATGTCAGTGCGTAGGTACCCTTATATAATTCCACAGCTGCTAACTAATTAAACAAACTAAACAGCCTTATGTTATTTATGCTAACTGACGGTAACTTCAACGGTAAATAAACAAAGCACAGAGCTCTGAGGAGCTAAAGCAGAGAGAGAACAGCTGGAGGGACACATTTGTAGCTCCAAGTCATGAAGTCAGTGTCCTCCTGTCAGAAACACTATGTGCTGAATGTCACTCTTTTCACACAGAGCCGTTGTTGTTCCGTGACATTGTCATGTTTACATACCTGTTCTGTGTAGCTTGATCTCAGGCTTCAGGAGCAGATCCAGCAGTTTGCGCTGACGGTCCAGCTCTCCCTCGTACTGGACGATAGTTTGTTCAAACACTCCCAATATTTCAGCAGCAGCAGCAGTTAGCCGCTCGCTGATAAAAGCTCTCAGAGACTCAGCAGCAGCCATTCAGATGTAATAAAACACTTACAGCGGAAAACTTCTGTTGAACTTCTGCTGTCGCTGTGCTCGTCTTTCTAGTTCCTCTTCCCCCTCCTTCTCCTTGTTCAGTTCATTTGTTTGATTGCTGTTGCTAGGCAATAAAACACTTGTTATTCACCCTCTTTCATCTTTTTTGTTTGATTTCCGTTGCTAGGCAACTTGCCGTTGCTAGGCAATCAACTCTTGTTATTCACCCTCTTTCTTCTTCTTCTTCTTTGTTTGATTGCTGTTGCTCATCTGTTGTTCATCTCCCAGAGGACATTCCGGGTCAACTTCACGTTTTTTTCAAAAAATGATCAAATATTAAGCAATTTCGGTGTCATCTGCCAAATGTATCTCCTCCTAGAAATTTCAAGCTGCAGACTCCATTTTAGTCTTAAAACGCTCATTAGATGCTGCTCTATCAAACTTGTAATCAGAATTTTCTAATTCCGAATCGTTTCCACACGCCAGGCGCAGCCACAGGTTCTGAGTGCTGTGTTTACTTGTTTTTGCTCCTTGGCTTGCTTTATAGTTTTTTTACAAACCATACATTTTGTATGACTTACAAATGCCAATATTTCCTTCAGACTAGGTTTCTATTTTCTTTATATTTCATTATATTTCCATTTGAATGACTTAATTGGAATTGTGAAAAGTCTCCTACCCTGAAATGACTGAGCCGTTTCTGAGGTATTGGCGTCTCCTTCCTCCTCTCTGGCGCTTACTGTTTGTAAATGGCAGATTTCAAGCCCAGGAGACTGGTGGGAGTGCATGTGTGACGGAGCTCAGGAAGGGAGGGGAAAAGGGTGCTAACAACGCCACCCGGGGAGGCGAGGGCCTCAACCCAGGAAATGAAACAAGGTCACACAGGTTTGACTCACACACAGGGCAAGGGTCAGGTACCATAAAAAGAAGATTTATTTAATTACGACACGAATAGGATCCATATACCATGTTTAAAATCAGTTGTAAAATATGTTGCCAGTTCAGTAGGTGAGATGGGTTGGGATGGCCCTGCAAAATGAAATAAAAAAAATAATACTGACAAGACTGCGGCTCACCAGGACGGAGGGACAAACCAAGAGGGATCAAACTACACCTGTGACACTACACTCCAAACGAAAACCCGTGAAGAACACCCACCACCAGGGAGGGGGGACCACCACCGCTGGGCCGCAGCTCCTGTACAGCAACAAAAGAAAATTAATCACAGGCAACAGGGACCCAACCACATCGACAACATGGCAACATAGGAACACCCATCCGTCCACACACACACACACCAAAACAAAGAAAACCCACAACACAACTTGGAATATCAAAAAAAGAAAAAAATAGAAATAACCCAATAAGCCAACCCGATAACCCAGAGATAAATCAAAAGACACTAAATACAAAATCTATCACAACAAAAATATAACCTAATACAATACAAAAAAACAAATAATAGGCACAGGCCTATAAACTAATCAAAACAGTCAGAATGCCCAAACCAAAAAATTAACGCAGAGATCCAAGCGCCCAGCACCACAGGCAGGAGGAAATGCGCCTGTGTTCAATCTGCTGGCCTAGATTCCACCAGCGAGGACCAAAAATCCTGCGAATATAATTAAGTCCTGGACCAGAGCAGCAACACCTGCCGGTGCAAAGATGAGACAGGTGTAGGAAACTCCCCACCACGCTATGCAGCCACGCTGTACAGCCACACTGATTCCAGGTAAGCCGATCCCGTCGCCACCACTGCTGCAGATCAGAGAGCAGTGTCAGCACAGGGAGATCTAATTTAATGACAGAGATGCGGCATCTTACCGTGCCAACGCCACAGGTGGAATCAAGGTAACAGAGGACGTCAGCCCCGCCGCACACACGCCGCCACCACGCTCGCTGTAAAAGTCATGCGGTATTGATTTCGGTTCCCCTGGTACACAGGCACAACAAACCGAGCCTACCTGGATGTACAAACACCACGGCCCCACGTTCACCGCAGCCAGCTACCGCTGCAAGCTTCTGCCGCACAGGAGGAAGGAGAGAGAGGCAGGCGCACAGCCAGCTGCCTGCTTACAGTTTTTTCTGAATGCTTAAACACTAACAATGATTCTTATAGCACAATTTCTAAAACTATTAATATTTATAGCAAAATCACTCAGTGAGTTTGGAGAACTAAAAGCAAAAACACTGCTTTACACTCAGTTTGCACTTTTGTAACACACAATTTGCAAATGTATAAATATAATCCACTGCACAGCACTCTTTTTGCTGAACTGTAAACACAACTCACTGCTTTACACACAACTTCCAAATGATCAACACACTCCTAGTAAAACTACACACATTTATGGCTGGTATTTACACTACTTTGCCAACTGTCTGGCTACACTGTCACATGTGAGAACTGTTTTACATCATTAGTTCACTTTGCAATCAGCATGAGCTCTGTAAATAAGCCACAGGTAAGCTTCAGTGTGGAGAACAATGGAGGGAGAAAAAGACTGAGAAGAGAGAGAATTAGAGGAGGATGAGGACATGAGGAAGCAGGAGGAAGAGGAGGACGAAGACTAGGAGGTGAATTTAGAGGAAGAGGACGAGGAGGTGAAGAGGAAGGAGGAAGGGTAAGAAGAAATAGAATTACTGATGTCATCGGAGCTACAATAGTGGATCATGTGATCAACCATGGAATGACCCTGAGGGAAGCTGGACAACGGGTTCAGCCTGAGCCGCTACAATATAGCAAGCATCATGAGGACATATTGATGAGAATGGGTTAGTACAGTTCCTTCACTCTTTTGTAGGTGTACCATACTCTAATGAGAAAAACATCAATACTGTACATGTAAAACTGAAACTGTTACTCCATAGAATTGCTAGACATCCAGCATCTGGAAGGAGGCATGCGAGGATATGGACCAGGCATCATGTCAGGCCTGGATATGGCACTCCAGGAGACATGTTCCCCTTGGACTAGAAGACATTACATGTGACGTTGATGATATTTCTGTGTCTGGACCCAGAGAGACGACAAGACTGATTTTCTCTCTCTTTCAGTGAAATTGTATGTTTTCTTGAGATTGTTTTGATGTGTGTGAATAAACATTCATACTTGAAATTTGAATCCCTGTGTTTATAGAACTATTTACAGTTTTTTCTGATTGCTTACAGTTTTTTCTGATTGCTTAAACACTAACTATGATTCTTATAGCACAATTTCTAAAACTATTAATAGTTATAGCAAAATCACTCACTGAGTTTGCAAAACTAAAAGCAAAAAAACTGCTTTACACTCAATTTGCACTTTTGTAACACACAATTTGCAATTGTATAAATATAATCCACTTCACAGCACTGTTTTTGCTGAACTGTAAACACAACTCACTGCTTTACACACAACTTCCAAATGATCAACACACTCCTAGTAAAACTACACACATTTATGGCTGGTATTTACACTATTTTGCCAACTGTCTGGCTACACTGTCACATGTGAGAACTGTTTTACATCATTAGTTCACTTTGCAATCAGCATGAACACTGTGAATAAGCCACAGGTAAGCTTCAGTGTGGAGAACAATGGAGGGAGAAGGAGACTGAGAAGAGTGAGAATTAGAGGAGGAACATGAGGAAGAGGAGGAGGACGAAGACTAGGAGGTGAATTTAGAGGAAGAGGACGAGGAGGTGAAGAGGAAGGAGGAAGGGTAAGAAGAAATAGAATTACTGATGTCATCGGAGCTACAATAGTGGATCATGTGATGAACCATGGATTGACCCTGAGGGAAGCTGGACAACGGGTTCAGCCTGAGCCGCTACACTGTAGCAAGCATCATAAGGACATATTGATGAGAATGGGTTAGTACAGTTCCCTCACACTAAGTTTTGTAGTAGTACCATACTCTAATGAGAAAAACAACAATACTGTACATGTAAAACTGAAACTGCTACTCCACAGAATTACTAGACATCCAGCATCTGGAAGGAGGCATGCGAGGATATGGACCAGGCATCATGTCAGGCCTGGATACGGCACTCCAGGAGACATGTTCCCCGGTGCCTTGGACTAGAAGACATTGCATGAGACGATGAAATTCTGTGGCCGGACCCAGAGAGACAATGAGACTGATTTTCTCTCTCTTTCAGTGAAATTGTATGTTTTCTTGTGTTTGTTTTGATGTGTGTGAATAAACATTCATACTTGAAATTTGAATCCCTGTGTGTTTATAGAACTATTTATGACAAAAGTTTGACCTCACATGGACAGACCTTATGCACAGAGAAAGCAAAAGCCAGATGTGTTTTCAGTTAATACCATCAGTGTGTAGTTGGCACATTGTGTGCTTAGTAATATGATGGTTTGTGTTAACTGTGTGGTACAAAAATACCATTTTTACAAAAGTTTGAAGAGTTAAGCAAGATGTATTAGCTTTTGCAAGAGATCTACAATGTTTTGCTGATTTGGTGTAAGGTTTTTTTATTTGTGTGTAGAGTTTTGCACAAATAGCCAATAGTTACAGAAATGTGCTTAAGCAATCAGAAAAAACTGTAAACACTATCAATGATTCCTATAGCCCAATTTCTAAAATTATTACAGTTTTTTCTGATTGCTTAAACACTAACAATGATTCTTATAGCACAATTTCTAAAACTATTAATAGTTTTAACAAAATCACTCACTGAGTTTGCAAAACTAAAAGCAAAAAAACTGCTTTACACTCAATTTGCACTTTTGTAACATACAATTTGCAATTGTATAAATATAATCCACTTCACAGCACTCTTTTTGCTGAACTGTAAACACAACTCACTGCTTTACACACAACTTCCAAATGATCAACACACTCCTAGTCAAACTACACACATTTATGGCTGGTATTTACACTATTTTGCCAACTGTCTGGCTACACTGTCACATGTGAGAACTGTTTTACATCATTAGTTCACTTTGCAATCAGCATGAGCTCTGTAAATAAGCCACAGGTAAGCTTCAGTGTGGAGAACAATGGAGGGAGAAGGAGACTGAGAAGAGAGAGAATTAGAGGAGGATGAGGACATGAGGAAGCAGGAGGAAGAGGACGAGGAGGTGAAGAGGAAGGAGGAAGGGTAAGAAGAAATAGAATTACTGATGTCATCGGAGCTACAATAGTGGATCATGTGATCAACCATGGAATGACCCTGAGGGAAGCTGGACAACGGGTTCAGCCTGAGCCGCTACACTGTAGCAAGCATCATGAGGACATATTGATGAGAATGGGTTAGTACAGTTCCCTCACACTGAGTTTTGTAGGTGTACCATACTCTAATGAGAAAAACAACAATACTGTACATGTAAAACTGAAACTGTTACTCCACAGAATTACTAGACATCCAGCATCTGGAAGGAGGCATGCGAGGATATGGACCAGGCATCATGTCAGGCCTGGATACGGCACTCCAGGAGATATTTTCCCCGGTGCCTTGGACTAGAAGACATTGCATGCGACGTTGATGAAATTCTGTGGCCGGACCCAGAGAGACAATGAGACTGATTTTCTCTCTCTTTCAGTGAAATTGTATGTTTTCTTGTGTTTGTTTTGATGTGTGTGAATAAACTTCATACTTGAAATTTGAATCCCTGTGTTTATAGAACTATTTATGACAAAAGTTTGACCTCACATGGACAGACCTTGTGCACAGAGAAAGCAGAAGCCAGATGTGTTTTCAGTTAATACCATCAGTGTGTAGTTGGCACATTGTGTGCTTAGTAATATGATGGTTTGTGTTAACTGTGTGGTACAAAAATACCATTTTTACAAAGGTTTGAAGAGTTAAGCAAGATGTATTAGCTTTTGCAAGAGATCTACAATGTTTTGCTGATTTGGTGTAAGGTTTTTTTATTTGTGTGTAGAGTTTTGCACAAATAGCCAATAGTTACAGAAATGTGCTTAAGCAATCAGAAAAAACTGTAATAGTTATAGCAAAATCACTCACTGAGTTTGCAAGGCCTGGATACGGCACTCCAGGAGACATGTTCCCCGGTGCCTTGGACTAGAAGACATTGCATGCGACGTTGATGAAATTCTGTGGCCGGACCCAGAGAGACGACAAGACTGATTTTCTCTCTCTCTCTCTTTCAGTGAAATTGTGTTTGTTGTGATTGTTTTGATGTGTGTGAATAAAAGTTCATACTTGAAATTTGAATCCCTGTGTGTTTATAGAACTATTTATGACAAAAGTTTGACCTCACATGGACAGACCTTGTGCGAAGAGAAAGCAAAAGCCAGATGTGTTTTCAGTTAATACCATCAGTGTGTAGTTGGCACATTGTGTGCTTAGTAATATGATGGTTTGTGTTAACTGTGTGGTACAAAAATACCATTTTTACAAAGGTTTGAAGAGTTAAGCAAGATGTATTAGCTTTTGCAAGAGATCTACAATGTTTTGCTGATTTGGTGTAAGGTTTTTTTATTTGTGTGTAGAGTTTTGCACAAATAGCCAATAGTTACAGAAATGTGCTTAAGCAATCAGAAAAAACTGTAAATAGCTGCAGCACCGCCCCGCAATCAGCACGCAGGCTGGAAGGGGATAACTCACCTGGTCACACATGCAGCCTGTGGGAGTCAAATGAAAAACAAACTGGAAGATTGTAAACAAGAAATGTTTATACAGTTTTTTCTGATTGCTTAAACACTAACAATGATTCTTATAGCACAATTTCTAAAACTATTAATAGTTATAGCAAAATCACTCACTGAGTTTGCAAAACTAAAAGCAAAAAAACTGCTTTACACTCAATTTGCACTTTTGTAACACACAATTTGCAATTGTATAAATATAATCCACTTCACAGCACTCTTTTTGCTGAACTGTAAACACAACTCACTGCTTTACACACAACTTCCAAATGATCAACACACTCCTAGTAAAACTACACACATTTATGGCTGGTATTTACACTATTTTGCCAACTGTCTGGCTACACTGTCACATGCGAGAACTGTTTTACATCATTAGTTCACTTTGCAATCAGCATGAGCTCTGTAAATAAGCCACAGGTAAGCTTCAGTGTGGAGAACAATGGAGGGAGAAGGAGACTGAGAAGAACGAGAATTAGAGGAGGATGAGGACATGAGGAAGCAGGAGGAAGAGGACGAGGAGGTGAGGAAGGAGGAAGGGTAAGAAGAAATAGAATTACTGATGTCATCGGAGCTACAATAGTGGATCATGTGATCAACTATGGAATGACCCTGAACGGGTTCAGCCTGAGCCGCTACACTGTAGCAAGCATCATGAGGCTTATTGAGGCATATTGATGAGAATGGGTTAGTACAGTTCCTTCACAGTTTTGTAGGTGTACCATACTCTAATGAGAAAAACATCAATACTGTACATGTAAAACTGAAACTGTTACTCCATAGAATTGCTAGACATCCAGCATCTGGAAGGAGGCATGCGAGGATATTGACCAGGCATCATGTCAGGCCTGGATACGGCACTCCAGGAGATATTTTCCCCAGTGCCTTGGACTAGAAGACATTGCATGCATGTGATGTTGATGAAATTCTGTGGCCGGACCCAGAGAGACAATGAGACTGATTTTCTCTCTCTTTCAGTGAAATTGTATGTTTTCTTGTGTGTGTTTTGATGTGTGTGAATAAACATTCATACTTGAAATTTGAATCCCTGTGTTTATAGAACTATTTATGACAAAAGTTTGACCTCACATGGACAGACCTTGTGCACAGAGAAAGCAAAAGCCAGATGTGTTTTCAGTTACAGTTTTTTCTGATTGCTTAAACACTAACAATGATTCTTATAGCACAATTTCTAAAACTATTAATAGTTATAGCAAAATCACTCACTGAGTTTGCAAAACTAAAAGCAAAAAAACTGCTTTACACTCAGTTTGCACTTTTGTAACACACAATTTGCAATTGTATAAATATAATCCACTTCACAGCACTCTTGTTGCTGAACTGTAAACACAACTCACTGCTTTACACACTACTTCCAAATGATCAACACACTCCTAGTAAAACTACACACATGTATGGCTAGTATTTACACTATTTTGCCAACTGTCTGGCTACACTGTCACATGTGAGAACTGTTTTACATCATTAGTTCACTTTGCAATCAGCATGAGCTCTGTAAATAAGACACAGGTAAGCTTCAGTGTGGAGAACAATGGAGGGAGAAGGAAACTGAGAAGAGTGAGAATTAGAGGAGGAACATGAGGAAGAGGAGGAGGACGAAGACTAGGAGGTGAATTTAGAGGAAGAGGACGAGGAGGTGAAGAGGAAGGAGGAAGAGTAAGAAGAAATAGAATTACTGATGTCATCGGAGCTACAATAGTGGATCATGTGATCAACCATGGAATGACCCTGAGGGAAGCTGGACAACGGGTTCAGCCTGAGCCGCTACACTGTAGCAAGCATCATAAGGACATATTGATGAGAATGGGTTAGTACAGTTCCCTCACACTAAGTTTTGTAGCTGTACCATACTCTAATGAGAAAAACAACAATACTGTACATGTAAAACTGAAACTGTTACTCCACAGAATTACTAGACATCCAGCATCTGGAAGGAGGCATGCGAGGATATGGACCAGGCATCATGTCAGGCCTGGATACAGCACTCCAGGAGACATGTTCCCCGGTGACTTGGACGAGAAGACATTGCATGAGACGATGAAATTCTGTGGCCGGACCCAGAGAGACAATGAGACTGATTTTCCCTCTTTCTCTCTCTTTCAGTGAAATTGTATGTTTTCTTGTGTTTGTTTTGATGTGTGTGAATAAACATTCATACTTGAAATTTGAATCCCTGTGTGTTTATAGAACTATTTATGACAAAAGTTTGACATACCTTGTGCACAGAGAAAGCAAAAGCCAGATGTGTTTTCAGTTAATACCATCAGTGTGTAGTTGGCACATTGTGTGCTTAGTAATATGATGGTTTGTGTTAACTGTGTGGTACAAAAATACCATTTTTACAAAGGTTTGAAGAGTTAAGCAAGATGTATTGGCTTTTGCAAGAGATCTACAATGTTTTGCGTATTTGGTGTAAGGTTTTTTTATTTGTGTGTAGAGTTTTGCACAAATAGCCAATAGTTACAGAAATGTGCTTAAGCAATCAGAAAAAACTGTAATACCATCAGTGTGTAGTTGGCACATTGTGTGCTTAGTAATATGATGGTTTGTGTTAACTGTGTGGTACAAAAATACCATTTTTACAAAGGTTTGAAGAGTTAAGCAAGATGTATTAGCTTTTGCAAAAGATCTACAATGTTTTGCTGATTCGGTGTAAGGTTTTTTTATTTGTGTGTAGAGTTTTGCACAAATAGCCAATAGTTACAGAAATGTGCTTAAGCAATCAGAAAAAACTGTAAATCTGTCCTAAAGTGCATATTGTGCAGAATCAGAAAAACCTCATTAATCCCTGCAGAGATGCTGCTTTGTTCAGTCACTCAACATCATAAATTGTACTGGATAGTATGAGAGATGGATTGATTTCTCATGTTCACAGTCCTCCCAACATCAACAGACAAGTGCCTCATAATGCACCTGTAAGGGCTACTGCTGTAATAAAAGGAATGGCGCAAAAATGTGACATGCATCTTACACACACACATTTCCAAGAATCCGTCTGTATATTATAATTTGTATATTATGTATATTATGTATATTATGGTTTGTGGTGAAACGGTACCCTAGCTTCTATATCGTATGCTCACTCAGCTGTAGTTCCTCCTCTCAGTTCCATTGCAGTGTATTATTTTGTCTGTCTCCTTCATATTTCATTTCCACTGTGTTTGGGGACTGCCAGGTGAATGCCTGTTTTGTCCATCTGCTGGTGTCGTATGTTACTAACAGTGTTGTCAGTTACTGAATACAGATTACAGGCCCTACAACTTAACATTACTCAGTCTAAGTAACGTATTCTGAATACTTGGATTACTCACACATTGAGTTGTGTAGCATGTATATGATCTCTACAAATCTGGAAGTATTGACTTGGACTAGTGGCTCAGAAGTGAAGGAGCAGCTCTGGGAGTGAGTCAAATAGAGACAGGGAGATGAAGATTTGCTGAAGTACTATATATATTTAAATGACACAGACAAAAGACAAACAGTTAACAAAACCCCACTATTATAAATGGCCGTTCATATCCATCATGATCATACTGCAGTTCAATAATAAACACTGTTTCAATTGTCCATGCTTGTAAACACACTGGACCTGATGCTACGTGCACAGGAAACAAAGGGGGAAGGAAAATCCCAAAAAATAATTGAAATCAATCGTGTGTAGGCAATGGGGGGGGGGGGGCACACGCAGCGAGGGGACAAAAGTTCAAAATAAAGGGGGCTGCAGGAGCCTCCTAGCACTCCTACAACCAGAAGAGATCTGGGCCAGATCCAGACATTGAGCTGAATCGAAGCTGAATTTATTTTATCAGTGTTATGACCCCGCTTGTTCTGATCACAATAATAGTCGGACACACGCTATTAAATTAAATAAAGCAATCAATTTATTTGACCAAAGCAAAACAACCAAAACGAACACTGAGACTGCCGAGCACACAGGAGGCAGGTGGTGAATGCAGGAGAAGAGAAGAGACTGCAGTGCAGGATCAGGTGGAGCTAAATACTTCATTCAGAACACTGGCCAGGGGTTCTGCCTCTGCAATCAACACAGCTCCACCCTGATGGAACCCTGCAACCAGAGTGGAACAAACACAACAAGCACTAGGCCCTGTGGCCGTCACAATCATGAATATATCTTTCCTAACTTATCCTTTGCTGTCTGTAAATGTCTCCACACATAAAGACTTTGGTAGTTGGCTCCTATAGATCGACATTCAGTACATTTAATTTGAAGAGACAGCAGTTTCTACAGGACCTGCCAAGAAAATTTTATGTGACAAACACACTAGACCATGTGGCCTAATGGATAAGGCGTCTGACTTCGGCTCGGAAGATTGAGGGTTCGAGTCCCTTCGTGGTTGAGATTTTATACAGGTATGAAATGAGCCAACTTGTGGTTTATCCGCAACTCACTTCCACTGCTAGAACCTTTAGTGGGTCTACTACTACACTACTACGCCAGTTTGGAGTCGCCCTCAGAACCTGAGACCATCTTCCTCCTTCTCTTTTCTTTGGCACAGTCACCTAGGAGATTGAGGCTCTGATCCAGGTAACGGTCCTGATAACTGTCTGTCTTGGTGGGTTCCCTCAGTGTGCAGGGGTGATGGATGGGAGTCATATTCCCATTATTGCTCCTGAGGATAACCATGCTGACTATTTTTTATTTATTCAACATCTGTCCAGTCAGCAGTCTTCCCCATGTGTTCCCATTGTGTCTGCTTTGCAGGTGTTTTGAGTTCATCATTTGATCACAGTGTGACATCATTAGTTTATAATATTGAACTTTTCCACAATATTCTCATTTATGGAGATGCACCTGTACATGGTGGCTGATTATGATAACAAACTAATGAAGTGCTGTGAAAATGAGTTAAATATAAACACATGAGACAGTGGGGACCTTGGGTGTCTCCTTCAGCCACAGACCTTTGTCCAGACAGGGGTCAGACTGTATAACATCAGTCCATCTGTACTCTAACCTCTGTACTTTATCACCATGTTTACACCCAGTGACACTGATGGTGAAACAGTAGTGTTTTTTCTCTTAGTGCAATAACATCCTCACCTACAGTGTAATACTCAGAGTTTTTCATGATATCATAACAGGACATAATACATCTCTGTAAATTTCTCATCTGTATATCTGCATATCTTATGGTTGCTCTGTACATAGTCTTTATTTCTACTTTATCTATTGTTATGCTGCTCAGGACCTTGTTTTCATGCTGCTGTAATGGAATGGAAGGAACGCTGACAACCAACATAGGTCATAGCAGCAGTCACCTGGTGCGGTCATGTATCAGCTGGGGTGTGACGCAGTGGCTCCGTCAGTAACTATGGGCAGTGTGTACACACCCAGACACACATCATTGGAAACCAGCTTTAATGAGAGGTGAGGGTTGCAAAAGTCAGAACAAGAGCCTGTTGTAGCAGTGCCACATATGCATTATGTTTTTGATGTTGTTTTCAGGGGGGTATTGCCATATAAAAGATCTGCTGTATATTGGGAAACGGGGGAGACTATGAGGGACCCGTGAGTAAATTAAGGAATACTACGGACCGTAACGGGTGAGAGGATTCCTTTGTTATGGACCCTGACGGCGGACTCTTTCCTCTATTTTTCTATTTTCGTTTGTTGAACCCCGGACACGCTGGTGGAGAGAAACACCCGCGTGGAGCGGGGCTGGAGTGACTTTGTTTATCTGTCTGTTTGCCAGTGGACATTTGGTTTAGGATGGAGCGGACAATTATTTGTAAATATGGGTCGGGTTGTGGGGTTATTTGTGTTGTGATGGAAATATGATTTTTGAATAAATACAGCAGAAAACATCCCTCTAATGGGTCTGTGGTTTATGCAATGACAAAGTAGAAAGAGAGTATAGTACGGGAGAGCCTGATAACCCTGCTTAAAGGTAACAAAACTTTTATTGATTTTGGGAGGTTGTTACACTGTTGACAGAAATCAAAATTCTAAAGGAGAAGGTTGCCATGTTAGAAAACGAACGAGACTTTCTGCAGAAAACCATGACCATGACATCCACTGGTAGGTCATCTGTTCTTTGAACTCAAACGTTTGAACTAGTGCCGTCAAATAATTAAAATTTTAATCACATTAATCACTGCATTGCTGTATATTTATTGTGATTAAATATCACTCATTTGTTTAACCTATACTCATTGGATGAACTCAATTAAATTGAGTTTTTCCATCCAATAAATGCAGCAGAAATAGAAACAGTAAGGTGCATAACATTCCTCCAGGACATAAACCTTTGCATTTTAATATACCAAATTAAGTTGGATGAAACTCCCACATCGCTGGGCTCCTGTCTTCAGAACGTGTAAGCTGCCCTCCTATAGGGTTAAAAAACACAAACACACATAACACTCATGTTGATCCTGAGCATCACATAAACATGTGAATCTTTCATTAATATAGAAGTTCCTCCTTTGTTCTGGGAAACTTACAGAAGCTTCTTTGAGAAGTGGTTCAGCTGGGCCATGAACTTCAATGCAGTGGCTTTATATTCCTAACCAGAAATCTTTGTTCATAACTTTACCAATGTCAAACTAAGAAGAACATGTTCTTTGTGTTGTTCTTCCACCGACTGAAACATGAAAAAAGAGATGTCATACATGGCTCGTTGGTCTAGGGGTATGATTCTCGCTTTGGGTGCAAGAGGTCCCGGGTTCTCCCTCATCTTTGAACTTCAGTAGATAGGATGGCTGCCTCATGTTTACATTTACAGCACATAAGTTCATATTCCAACTTATTCCCTGTAAACACCCTAGAAGCAATCATTCTAGAACTGATATTGTTTATTCAAGAGAAGAACTCTTTACACTGAGGACTAACGTCGGAATGCAGCACAAGGTCCAGGGAGAGCTGAGGAAGAAGTACAGAGGCTGTAAGGCAGGAGTGAAAGTAAAGGCTGCACGTAGACACTTTAAGCCAGCGATCCCCTCGGCAATAATAAGGAATGTCAACTGAGCTGGGCCATAAACTTCAATGCAGCGGCTTTGTGGTGATCTGCAAGAAGTCATCATTCACCTGGAAAACGGTAGTAGTACAAACAATATTGTTATTTGTAGTTACTCTCACACAGACTATAAAGAAATGTGAGTTTTCATTTTACATTCATTAATTACCATGGATAAATAAAAATGTGATTTAGTAGTAGCATAATCCATGTATTAAAGTATATCTGCATGTAGGCGGTGTATGGTGTATGATAAGCTGCAGATGCATAAAAGTACCTGATTCCAAACTGCACTCTGCACACTTCCACATACAGCATCCTGTAAAATAAAAGAAGTCAGAAAAGAGTCAGATCACATTGACCAAATAACAAGATGCTGTAATTGATTACCAAGTATATAATTAGCTACAGTCATTAAGAGCATAAAATGAGATTATATATTAGAGGTATGCATATAATAAATATGTTAAAGATGTTATGCTGCAGCAGCCACTCCCAAATTTTCACAATGAAATTTCAAATCTGAAAAGCCTCTGAGGTCCACCCAAAACTTTAATCTGAAATCTCAAATCGTTTTAATCAAATATCATTTAATAGGTATTTTTTAGGTTGAGTTGGACCAACATGGAAAAAAATCATGTTGGTCCAACTCAAATACATCACATTGAGTTGGGGCTACCCATATTTATTGGATGGAAAAGTCTCCCACAATTTAACTGAGTTCATCCAATCCATCCATCCATCCATCTTCAACCGCTTATCCGGGGCCGGGTCGCGGGGGCAGCAGTCTAAGCAGGGACACCCAGACTTCCCTCTCACCAGACAATTCCTCCAGCTCCTCTGGGGGAATCCCGAGGTGTTCCCAGGCCAGCCGAGAGACATAGTCTCTCCACCGCATCCTGGGTCTTCCCCGGGGCCTCCTCCCAGTGGGACATGCCCGGAACACCTCCCCAGGGAGGCATTCAGGAGGCATCCGAACCAGATGCCCGAGCCACCTCAGCTGGCTCCTCTCAATGTGGAGGAGCAGCGGCTCTACTCCGAGCTCCTCTCGGGTGACTGAGCTTCTCATCCTATCTCTAAGGGAGCGCCCAGCCACCCTTCGAAGGAAACTCATTTCGGCCGCCTGTATTCGCGATCTCATTCTTTCGGTCACTACCCAGAGCTCATGACCATAGGTGAGGGTAGGAACGTAGATTGACCGGTAAATCGAGAGCTTCGCCTTCCGGCTCAGCTCTTTCTTCACCACAACAGACCGGTACAGCGACCGCATTACTGCGGAAGCTGCACCGATCCGTCTGTCAATCTCCCGCTCCATTTTTCCCTCACTCGTGAACAAGACCCCGAGATACACAAACTCCTCCACTTGGGGCAGGAGCTCTCCTTCCACCCAGAGAGGACAAACTACCTTTTTCCGGTCGAGAACCATGGCCTCAGACTTGGAGGTGCTGATTCTCATCCCAGCAGCTTCACACTCAGCTGCAAACCGTCCCAGTGCACACTGGAGGTCCCGGCTCGATGAAGCCAACAGGACAACATCATCTGCAAAAAGCAGAGATGAAATCCTATGGTTCCCGAACCAGATCCCCTCCGGTCCCTCGCTGCGCCTAGAAATTCTGTCCATAAAAATTATGAACAGAACCGGTGACAAAGGGTGGAGTCCAACATGCACTGGGAACAGGTCTGACTTACTGCCGGTAATGCAAACCAAACTCCTGCTCCGGCCATACAGGGACCTAACAGCCCTCAGTAGAGGGCCACGGACCCCATACTCCCAGAGCACCTCCCACAAGATGCTGCAAGGGACACGGTCGAACGCCTTCTCCAAGTCCACAAAACACATGTGGACTGGCTCCAGGGTGGGGCCCCGGCTGCGCCATACCGGGCGACGTCACGGTCCTTGTTCCTCTTTTCTTCATAAGGGGTATTTGGACCGCTCTTAGTCTGGCCCATCACCCAGGACCTGTTTGCCTTGGGAGACCATGCTGGGGGCATTAAGCCCCCGACAACATAGCTCCTAGGATCATCTGGGCACTCAAACCCCTCCACCACGGTAAGGTGGCAGTCCATGTCCATCTATAGCGCCAGATCACAACAGAAGATATTTAATGGTCCCTTACAATAGAACATGTTTATACCGTTTCCTTTTACTAAACAAAGTCATTTCAGCACATTTACAGGTCTCCCCTGCTCTCTGTGTCGTACGGCGCAGATCCAGCCTGATGCACACCCAGCAGCACAGACACACACGCAGGGGAGCAGGCACCCACCAGCAGACAAAAAATATATAAAAATAAAATATATCGCTTAAATATGCCGACTGCTTCACTTCAATAAATCACGACTGTATTGTTTCACATTAACTACACTTAAGCACTGGCTGTACCCCTGCATACAAGTGCTGCTCAGGCTAACACAACGTTAGCCTGCCAGCTACGCTACAAAAGTAAAGCAAAGCACTTTTGGATTGCGTTAGCTGGCGGCAAGCTGCGCTCTCAGTGTGTTAAGGATGAATTCAACGTGCCTGTGTAGAAAACTCCAAGTACTAACTGTGTTTACCACTTACCTCTGACAGCTATATGACGCGACCATAGACGTTAGCTGCAACGAATGCTAACTAATCTTAGCTGCTTGTAGCCTGTCTACCCCAACATGAACAATGACTGACATGTCTTCTTAAACTCAAGGTCCATTTATCTTAAGGCATGCACATTGTTTCACATAAAGATAATAAACTTATTGAATAGAAGACAGAAAACTTACCAACAATTTCAAGCAGAGGCAGATGGCGGGTAGGACAGAGGCTGATCTCGTGCGCTTGCTCTTGCTCTGCTAGTTGAACTCATTCGGTTTGAGAGGGCCACGGGAGTTAAAGCAAATATATTTATGTTACATCTGCTAAACATATTTGGGTATTGTTGGAATTAATAACATTTTCATAAGACAAATAATAATAATACTGTTTCACCTCTAAGAGGGGCTTGAATCAGTTTTTTGAGTGCAGTGAGTCTGCTCCCCTATGTCCTCAACATGTGTTTTTAGCAGTACCCAGTCAGTGGTGTCAAAGCAGTCCCTCAGACCATCCTCTGCCTCAGGTGACCACTTCCTGATTGAACGTGTGGTTTTAGACATCCTTTTGACCAGGGGGTGTACTGTGGCTGCAGGTGAACCAGGACCATAAATGCCTCGGGGTGCTTTGTCTGCACCTTGCTGTTACTGTGTGTATCTTCTCACAGGCAGCTGATGTGTCCGTGCTCGGTGGGGCGTAAACACAGAGCACGATCACATGACTTCCCTCGGCAAGTAATATGGCCGCAGGCTAACGGCTAACAGTTCCAAGTCCTGACAACACAGTACCTTTTTCACTGAGACATGTCCTGGGCAACACCAACCTTCATTCACATATATGATGAACCTCTGCTCTTCCCACAAGCGTTTGTGTCTCTGTCGGCTCTCACAGCAGTAAAGCCCTGTAGATCCACGTTAGCATCCGGTCTCATATCAGTGAGCCACGTCTCTGTGAAGATGTATAAGCTGCACTCACGCTAACTCTGTTGATTGTTCAGTGCAAACAGCTCATCCATCTTATTCGGTAGTGAGTTGACATTCCTTATTATTGCAGAGGGGATCACTGGCTTAAAATGTCTACGTGCAGCCTTTACTTTCACTCCTGCCTTGCAGCCCCTGTACTTCTTCCTGAGCTCTCCCTGGACGTTGTGCTGCATTCCAACATTAGTCCTCAATGCAAAGAGTTCTTCTCTTCTCTTCTGGTTCAGGTCCTACCTAACAGGGAGAACCTTTTGTGTACAACTTGGAACAGCAGAGTCTTGTGCAGCACCTCTCACGTCTGGCGTTCCTCAAGGCTCTATACTTGGCCCTCTTCTTTTCTCCCTGTATGTACTTTCAGAAAGCATGGTGTCACATTTCACTGTTATGCTGATGACTGTCAAATTTATCTGCCACTAAAACAGGGAGAGGCTTCTTGTTTAGACAAACGTTTAGACTGTATTGCAGAGATTAAGGCATGGATGTCATAGAACTTTCTCAGCCTGAATGACAAAAAAACTGAAGTCATGTTGTTCGGCCCTTGTGATGCCTCCAAAATTCATGTGGATCTGGGTCCTCTGAGTCAACATGTGACACATACAGCCACAAATCTGGGGGTAAAAATGGACAGTGGTCTGAAATTCGATGTGCAGATCAAATCAGTTGTCAAGTCCAGTTTTTATCATTTACGACAACTAGCCAAAGTCAAGCCATTTTTATCAAGACATCACTTTGAGATTTTAATCCATGCTTTTATCTCATGTAGACTTGACTACTGTAATGCACTTTATGTTGGGCTCAGCCAGACACTGCTGTCTCGTCTGCAATTAATTCAAAACGCTGTAGCCCGACTTTTAACAGGTACCAAAAAATTTGAGCACATCACTCCGGTTTTAGCTTCCATTCATTGGCTCCCAGTGCATTTTAGGATTGATTTTAAAATTCTTTTATTTGTTTTTAAATGCCTTAATGGCCTCGCCCCACAGTATCTGTCCGACCTGCTTCAGCCATACACTCCCTCACGCTCTCTCAGGTCGGCAGATCAGTCTCTTTTAATAGTCCCACAAACAAAGAGGAAATCTAGAGGGGATTGTGCTTTCGCAGTCACTGCCCCCAAACTATGGAACAATCTGCCCTTGCACATTAGGCAGGCTGACTCTCTTGTATCTTTTAAATCCTCTTTGAAAACACACCTTTTCTCCATGGCTTTTAACTCAGTCTGAGATGTTGACTTTTACTGTTTTATGTTTTTACTATGTTTTTATTGTTTTTTTATCTTCATGTGTTTTATATGCTTTTGTATTTGTGGACAGCACTTTGGTTGATTTTAAAGTGCTCTATAAATAAAGTTGAGTTGAGTCTTGAATAAACAATATCAGTTCTAGAATGATTGCTTCTAGGAGTTTGAGCATGCTGTTTACCCTGCTGTTTACAGGGTCTAAGTTGGAATATGAACTTATTTGGGTTGAAGATTATTCCTGTAAACATAAACATGAGACAGACATCCAGTCTACTGAAGTTCAAAGATGAGGGCTCATCCGGGATTTGAACCCGGGACCTCTCGCACCCAAAGCGAGAACCATAACCCAAGACCAACGAGCCACATGTGACCTCTTGCTTTTCATGTTTCAGTCGGTGGAAGAACAACACAAAGCACATGTTTGTCTTAGTTTGACATTGGTAAAGATATGTACAAAGATTTCTGGTTAGGAATATATAGTGTTGCTCCTGAACAGGGACTTGAATCCTGGGCCCTCAGATTAAAAGTCCTGCAAGATCCACCCACAGAGAACCTGAACACATAAAACTCAGATTCCCAACCAGAATAGTAGCAGAACTGAAGACACCACTTGGAGGAGTGTCTTCAAAAACCAATCCTTGAGTCCAATGTACCAACCAGCACACAGTAAGTGAAACAGGCATGTCCACACTTCAACAATGAAAACACAGATTGGCTGTATGGGGATCGAGCTAATCGGTCGAGCCCTATTGATTAAATGACTGTTATTCGGGAATTCTGCCTATCATTCCGGAATACTGATGTCTATACTGGAATGCTACCGCTTATTCTGGATTTCTGCCTTTCATTCTAGGACAAAAAAATAGACTGCTTTGTGGCTCTGTGGCGCAATGGATAGCGCATTGGATTTCTAGTTAAACACAGGAGAAGTGATTCAAAGGTTGTGGGTTCGAGTCCCACCAGAGTCAAAGTGCCTTTTAACTTCCTGTGGCACCGTCCTTCAGGGTGGATACCTGTTGCAGCAGCTCCTGTCCTGAGAGCTAGAAAAAAGGACTGCACTCAGACATCCCGGAAAACAGCGTTGCTGCCCCCGGCTTTGTGACTGTACAGGTGGACAGAGATCTGACTGGTGTGAGCTTTTGCTTGGCACAGAGGCAGCTAATAAACTGAAAGTTGTACCTTTTTCAAATGACATGGTGAGGAGGAGAACAGAACATCTCTCAGCTGACATTCAGGCACAGCTGCTGGATAGACTGCGATCATGTAAGAAATTTTCCTTTCAGTTGGATGAATCGACAGAGCAGAGCATCTCCAGTGCTGCTCAGTTGATAGTTTTGGTGTGCTATCCCTGGAAAGGAGATATTTTGGAAGACTTTCTGTTCTGCAAGTTATTGCGCAGATAAAGTCTGTCAATCCAGAGATTAAAGCTGCTCACTGTATGCTGCTGAACATGAGGCACTGCTGGATCACTCTGAGGTGCGATGGCTGTCGCAATGGCTGCAGCACAGAGCTCAAACTGTACCGACCAGCTCAGAGGGGAAGAAGAAGGAGCAACATCACATCAGAAAGGCCCTGCAAACCTGTGGCTATCCCAGCTGGGCTCTCATCAAAGCCACAAAAACAAGACCCACAGACAACAAGACAAAGACAACAACTGGCCGAGGAAGAACATTGCCACTGCAGAACTGAAGAAGCTACGGGGGAGTGTTGGTCCCACTTGAGATTAAAATTTAGGGTGTTTTCACACTTGCTCCCTTGCGGCCCTCTAAACGAATGCAGATCGATGACTCAGGATTTTTTGCTCTATTTAACTCTAACTCTATTTTCCCTGAATGTGCAGTAATTTAACCAGAAAACACAGGAGAAAGCTGACATTCTGCTTCAAGTGAAAACTACCCAGAATTCAATGCAGTGGAGGAGTCTGAGAGCTCTAGTGGACCTGGTGTGAACGGAAAGAGACTAAATTACATAAAAACAGTGACCCTGACATGATTTGAACATGCAACCTTCTGATCTGAAGTCAGATTTCAGCTTCTGCTCTTCCAAGGACTCAGTTTAGCATGACATGATTAGCTTGATGTTCATATATGTGTTACACATTATTACCAGATGAGCTGCAGTGAAACATCCAAGCGACCACGTCCCAGCACATATCAGAGATGCAGAACAGATGGAACAGTCTTATGGAGTGATGGAGGCCATGAAGCCTCCTAAAGCTTTGAATGGAGCTGAAGTCATGATGCACTGATCTTTCTTATATAATAATGTCTCATAAGTATTTGTTATAATATTGCCCCAAAAAGTCAGTCACACTTGTGAAACCAGCCTCTCCAGTTAGGATCAACACTGATTGTGAATCAGTTTCAGCTGCTGTTGTGCAAATGGAACAGACAGCAGGTGGAAATGAGAGGCAGTTATCAAGACAGCCCCTATAAAGGAGGTATTTGTTATAATACTTTAATAAATTATGTCTTCAGCTACTTTTATACTCATTATTAATCCCAGATTAAGGTGTCATTTAGGAGAGAGATTTAAATTCTATCTTTATGTAACTTCTCCTTCTGATACACTCTGATTCAGTTACAACCATTGACAGTAAAAACTATGGACAGAGCTTCCGTGACGTCACCCGTTTCTTTCTGAAGAGCCATTCTGAGGCTCGGTGGGAGGTTCCAGGATGTGATGACCGCCGCCATGTTGGCAGCGTCACGTCCACCAAAACTCCAAATATGAACAAAGAGGGGGCGCACGAGCGGGGTTTAGGGGGGCGGGCGATCGTGGAAGCAGGAAACTCACGCTGTGATACGTCAACTGTCTGTCACTCAAGCGGCAATGCCCATAATTATGCGTAATATTAAGTCCGTGTTACGTCCCCAGCTCTCTAGGGGTTGAGGAAGGACGTAAACATTAGAATAAAGATAAAATAAAGCAAAGGAAGGCCAAACTCAAATGTCTATTTCTTTACTGGTAGATTCAAACTACAGGCGAAGCACACAGGTTTCCAACAAAACCTGACAACAGTTTCATAAAATGAGAACAATAGTATGAAAAATAAAATACAAGCAGGAACCCTGCTGGGGATTATCGAGACAGCGAAGTATAAAAGGAAATCTAAAGCCACTGCTTCTACTACAGTAGTAAAATCAACAAATAACCCAAAACAACTCTAGGAGCGAAAAACGCACAGGTCAAACAACGAAATTAAATCTACTCAAACTGAGCGAAACTCTCTCTCACACACACAGGAGGAACAGCACACAAAATCCCAACAACGAAAGAAAACCCAAATTTTCGGCCATTTTAACATGGGAGTCTATGGGAAATTACTCACTTTTGGAGCCAGCCCCCAGCTGTTGCAGCATGAATTACAAGTTTTGACACTTCCGCATGGGCTTCAACTTTGAGCCCCGAAGGCTGCCGCTTGGTTACAACATGCTGACTGGAAAGTGAGCCCTGAATTTTTAGAGGAAGTACAAATGGTTCCACTGAGATTTGAACTCAGATCGCTGGAGTCAAAGTCCAGAGTGCTAACCATTACACCATGGAACCTGCTTCTCATGGATCTTCTTCTCCTCCCCTACCCTGCTGACTGTCAGCAGTTTGACTGGTAAAGATATGTGCAACGATTTCTTCTAATTGTGTCAACAAAGATTGAACACTTTGCATATCACTGTCCTCCATGAGGAGACTGTCCTCCATGAGGAGACTGTCGAGACTGTCCTCCATGAGGAGACTGTCCTCCATGTCTAGATAAGGCTTGCTGTCTAGCAGCTGGGAGAAATGTCTTTTTGTGGCTGTGGCATTAGCTCAACATTGAATCATTAAGTTTATTTGTTGCATAACAGGAAGTGGTCTTGTATTAGGGTGTGACCCTCCTGAGAAGCAGAACCTCTCCTCTGATAATTGTCTCTCATTGGACAGATATGAAAATTTAGACAAGTAAAGATTGTACCATCTGAAAGCAGTGTGCCAGGAGTACAAAGCTTTCCACCTGAACAGGGACTTGAACCCTGGACCCTCAGATTAAAAGTCTGATGGTCTACCACCTGAGCTAAGGCTAGCGTGCACGTGTCGATGTTGAGACCACAAATCGCACTGAGAGCGCTAGGTACATTAATATTTGCCACTAAAATTACGCGAAACATATTGGCCGTTGTACGACATTTTACTAAGGTGACGTTATAATTAAAAACAAAGCGAAACGAGATTGATACACACTGTTTGTATGTGAGAAATGTCACATGTCATTTGCTGTAATAGTCCAATTACACATACATGCATTGAATGGGATAAATGCAATCTGCTCGCTGTTTAGCTAATATGGAAAGAGCTTAAGAGGAACAGGATTGTATAAAATAATTTTATCCTTAGAAACAAGCTGTAATGCGTTAATCTGCATTTTTCTTAACATCCTTTTTTGTATACCGACCTTGTCTGCAATATAAGGCTCATCAATGGCTCCAGACTCTTGATTAACCCCCACAAACCCAAATATATAAGAACAATGGAAAAAAACCTTTTAGGTGTTATTACCATTTCAGTAACTTTTTGGGGGGAATATTGCTCACATTGAGCACATGTAAAGGACCAGTAGGAGTTTATTTGCAGTCTTTACTGCTCATAAAGCCTCTTAATATTAGTCTAAATTCATATTTGGATAAACATCATTTTTTATCAAAGTATTTTATGGAATTAAATGGTATTTACAAACACTGAAATCAGACTGTCTTTACAAATCCTGTAAAAACCGAACACAAGCTTTTGTAACATTTATAGCCTCATTTAATTGTGATAAAGGCAGATTCACAGTTTTAAGAATCCACACATTCCAGAGGTCAAACAATACTGTCTGGCAGACCTGTTGTTCAATCTACTATCATGCTATGACCCTGTACATGCGCAACTACCTGAACATTATCATTAACTGAATTACACAGAGGGGGAAACTGATACCAAAAGAATGTGTTTATTTACACTATATACACACTGATATACACTGCAGCAAAGATGGTGCCCTGTTGGCAGGATGCTGCAGTGAAGCAGATGCCGAGCTGGCCTCAAGATTCAGAGAAGAGATGGGGGTCTGTCTCCCCCAAACACCAGCTGCCTTTTAAACCTGGCCATGCTGCTGTATTGGCTGGCAGGGTAAAGCTGTGCAGGTTGTCCCCTGCAGCCATGGTCAATGGTCATGGTCATGGTCCGCTTTCTATAGGCTGAATCAGTTTTTGAGTGCACCACAACTTGGTGTTTTATACTGTGTTATTATATTGTATGTTCACCGTGGGGGGATGTTTACTATTTACATCCCTGAGCTGGAACAAAGCTGTGAAACGTGAGCAAGAAATCAGAAGAAAAGATACAGACTGATGACCAAACCTAACCAAACCAAACCTGACCTAACCCTAAGCCAATGTAGCACCGGCGGGGTTCTTGCTCCTCCCCTCTGTTACAACCCTCCGCTAGGGGACAGAGGGTGGAGAACATTGACCAATCAGGACAACAAGATTGGTTTAAAGTTGTTTTACTGATTATTCAGCAAGTGATTATAATAACCAAGAATTTAACACGTCACAATTTGGTGGACAGCATTCCAATCTGCTTCCACCGAGTTGCACCATCTATGCATCAGAATTTCGTTTTCAATGTAGAATGTCGGAGTGTCACTGTTTACATTGTCGTCACTCACCACCTTGGAGAAACACTCACGTAGTGTTGAATCCGCCTTTTGAGCTTCCCACAATTTAGTACGATTTACAGGGGGAAGAGAACCAGGAGGAGAAGTGTGCTTTGGAGCGGAGACTGCACGTGTGTCGGTCTGTCCCACCTCCTCCGGAGTCTCTCCCACCTGCTCAGAGACATCATTAGTGACAAGGGTAGCAAACAAATCATCCCCCAATATGATTTCATTATCACTTCTACGAGCTTGAGCTCAAGTAATTGCACATACTGGAAACGTGTCATCTGGAGTTTCATTCGATTTATCTTCAGTAACCACAGGAGAATCTAGAATTTCTAGACTAGGCATTACCTTCCCTCCCCCAATGTCATTACACAGGAGCATCGTTACTCCCTTCACGGGGAGTGCAGGACAAACTGCAACAGGGAATTTTCCTGAAATTAAATCCGACTTTAGATGAACGAAATGCACTGCTCGGGGCACGTATTTCATTTCAACCCCCTGAATGACGGCACTGTAGCCAGCGGCCGACAATTTAGAGAAAGCTAGACAACCTGCGATAATCAAAGACTGAGAACCTCCCGTGTCGCGGAGTATGCGTACCGGATGCTGATCCTCCGGGGATCCAGTAAGTGACACAAAACCATCTAGCAAAAATGGCTTGAAACAAGCATCAGGCCGTCCATCAGAATTTGGCTCCTCAGCAACCGGAGCTCTAGTTATGAGTGAAACCGCTTTCACATGCTGCGACTGAGTTGTGCGCTCTTTTCGTTTGAGCGTTAAACAGTTTGCAATCACATGCCCTACTTGGTGACAATAGAAACATTCTCTTACTTCTTTATCAGAATGTGGCTTTTTGTAGCTAAACGAGGCACCGGCAGTGCAGGGCCTGTCAGACTCAGCAGCGGAATACTTGTGAGTAAGTTTAAACTCTTCTGCTAACATAGCAGCGGCAGCGAGTGTATTTGCTTTCTGTTCGTTAATATACACAACAATACGTTCAGGCAAACAATGCTTAAACTCCTCAAGCAGTATTAATTCTCTCACAGAGGCAAAATCATGTACATCTGCTGAGGCACACCACCTATCGAAAAGTGAACTCTTCTCTCTGGCAAATTCTAAATACGATTGTGTAAGAACATGTCTGTGATTTCGGAATTTTTGTCTGTATGCCTCTGGCACTAGTTCATAAGCTTTTAACACAGCAGCTTTGACAACCTTGTAATTCATACTGTCGTTCAGAGAGAGTGCAGTCACAACTTCCTGTGCTTTGCCATTTAATTTGCATTGCAGCAGGAGCGTCCAAAATTCTTCCGGCCACTGTAATCCAACAGCAATTCGTTCAAAGGTAGAAAAGTAGTATCTACCTCAGCTTCTCTGAAGGCAGGCACTAAAGCAATATACTTGGTTATATCAAATGCAGTAGGAGGGTGAATGGGAAGAGACATACCCGAATCAATGGCTGGCGCGGACAACACCGCCCGGTTCTGAGCTTCCACCTCGACTTGGCGCAGCCGCACAGCTTTGTCAGCCTCGACTTGCATCCTCCTCAACTCCAGTTCAAAGTTCAAAGTTCCTCTGTTTTCTGTTGAGCCTCCAGCTGCAACCTAGCCAGGCGCATTTTTAGCCGGGCTTGTACACGGGAACTCACACTGCTTTCTGGGGAGTGAGGGTCAAAACGAGGAATCGTGAAGGGAGTATAACTCACCTCCACCTTACCGCTCACCGGGGCAGCATTCGGGGTAGCAGCAGCGTCTGCCACCTGCTCACAGCTACCAGCCTCGTCACTCTGCTGTGCAGACATGACGGTCTCGGCCACAGGCTCACCCTGCGCCGGCACAAGGAGTCTCAATTCCACCAATTTGTTTATAATCAAACCTTTTATATCACTCTTTACTATTTGTTTAGGGTGCGTGATATTAAGAACTGCAGCAATTTTGATCAAGTTCTCCTTCTTAAATGTTTCCAATTGCTCTACAGAAGGAGCGCTAAGGAAATGAGCAATTTCCTCTGACGCCATTCTAGTTTGCACACACAAGCGGAAGCAACTGCACTCACTCAACTAATAATCACACCACTGTTTAATCAGAAAACAACCAGGTAATTTATATGATCCAAAAATGACGAGCCCCCATTTGTTACAACCCTCCGCTAGGGGAGAGAGGGTTGAGAACATTGACCAATCAGGACAAAGAGATTGGTTTAAAGTTGTTTACTGATTATTCAGCAAGTGATTATAATAACCAAGAATTTAACACGTTACAATAATTTACAATACAAAAGGAAACGAAAAGTGAACAGGAACCCTGCCAAAGCCATATAAGGTAAATCAAACAAAAGAACAAACAAAAGAACACACCTGATTACGGCAACAGGTGGAATAAAACAGGCCACTAAATAATCGGCCGGTGGAAGGTGAAATAAATACAATGCAACACTTTTCTATACGGATAAACTAACACAAATAGTACCAGAACAAAAAATCACAACCACGAGGTTGGAATTACATACTAAGACTTTCTTACTACCGAAACAAAAAGGGACCGCTTCTGTGTGAACCCTTTTGGTGTTCACACAGAAGCGGTTTCCACAAAACAAGTTACAAATGAACGTACAAACGAGGCGAAACTCAATTAACCAGTTCTTACTATTCCACACAAAAAGCAAGCAATCAAATAAGCTATGCCAGAGAGAGAGAGGGGGAGAGAACTCATGCCAAACAGGGCTCCAAGTCTTTTCCCGTCGGTGTGTCGTTTCCGTCGCCTTTTCAATGGGCTTCCTGAAGTGCAGCCTGGTGATTGGTTGAGGAGCAACCCAATCACGCAGCGTCAGGTCTTCAGTCCCCCAATCCATGCAGCTCCAGCTCAGCCTGTTCAGTGTCCATTCATTAGGTTCACACATACAATCCACAAATCATACAAACGGCCCGGGGGCCATAACAGCAGGATCCATTTTAGCCTTGCGTGCTGCTTCAGCTGTGGAGAAAGTGTGAGGAGACACTTCAGTCTTATAAGCAGAGAGTGGAGACTTCGGACTGCCATACTTAGAAGCTGCTTTCACCTTGATAGTTCTCCTTCAGACTTAGCAGCTTCAATCTCCATTAACAAGTCACCTAAGTCTCTTAGCTTCTTGTGATCTTTGTTGGAAATCCTGGGGAAGCTGTCTAGCCTCTGGAACAATGCATTCTCAATTACCTCTGGTGCGCCGTAACACTCATCTAGTCTTTTCCATGCCATTCTGTGTCCCCTTTTTGGGTGGTGGACATGCACAGACCTTATCCTTCTCACATGTTCAGCAGACTCAGCCCCTAGCCATTTCACTAAAAGATCCATTTCTTCACCTTCTGTGAGGTCTAAACCTCGTATAGCATTCAAGAATGATGCTTTCCAAGCTCTATAACTCTCGGGGCGATCATTGAACTGCATGAGTCCTGTAGACACAAGTTCACGTCTCGCAAAAAATCTGGCAAAGTCTGACACACCGTGCCTGTCAGCCGAATCAGGTGGTTCAAACTTTGACCACCGGTCAGCTTGAGGAGTCCTCCTCTCATCATATGGGTCTGTGTGATCAGTATGATCCATGATTACCTTTGAAGGTGTCGCTTTCTGTGGTTTCACACCTAAATCATGTGACACATGAGGTTCTGTGTTCTCCACATGATTTACAAGTAATGGCTTGGTGTCTAGTTCCTTAAAACCATCAGTTGGATCTTCCTGTAACCCAGATGTTGTAGCTTGCTTTACTTGCTCTTCCACATATTTTTTTGTGCATTCTGCAGGATCATGGGTTTGGAGCTCAATATGTGAGCTGAGAGCATAACTTTGCTCTTCTGCTGCTGCCTCTAATGCCTCAGCTTTAGCTACTGCAGCTGCAGCCTTTTTCTCCAGTTGAAGAGAATCTAAGGTTACCTCTAAACGTGTACGCTCTACCTTCATGGATGCTTCTAAGCGTGCTTGTTCCATTTTTATTTGGCTTTCTTTCATTGCAAAAGATGCCTCTGCTTTAGCAGCTTCAGCTTCAGCCCGAGCCAGGGTTGCAGCTGCACTGGCAGATGAGCCATGTGATCGTCTGGATGCAGATGAACGTGACACTTGAGACCTTGTGTGCAATGACTGCAAGCTTGATGATTTCTTGTCTGCCATTGTTAGAGTCACTTGCCTTTGTATTCCAGAAAGCGTTGTTTTACTGTCCTGTCCTCTTCACACGCCTTGCATGAATTGACAGGCAGATAACTCCATCCCCAATAACTACAAAGACCAGGAAATATTGCGTTGGTCGTCTTTAATGTAGCAACTGGCAGTAGGGTAAAACTAACAAGAAAAGAAAACATGCATACATTCATCATAAATAAATTTACATATATAAAAACAAATGATGAACTTAAAGTCTCAGTTAACATACCAACGATGCTTTGAAAAGTCCAAACACCAGGATGACTTAAGATACAGAAAAACATGTGCTCTTGACAGATCCAACATGGAAGGCAGCCTTGTCTCCTACTGATGATGTCATCAAAAAGAGACCCCAAAAAACTGCCACTCATATATACCAGTAGGGGGAGCCAAACAGACTAACAGTCAAGCAAAATTAACAATTTACAACTACACTCAACAAAAATATAAACGCAACACTTTTGTTTTTGCTCCCATGTTTCATGAGATGGACTTGAAGATCTAAACTTCATTCCAGATACACAATATTACCATTCCTCTCAAACATTGTTCACAAATCTGTCTAAATGTGTGATAGTGAGCACTTCTGCTTTGCTGAGATAATCCATCCCACCTCACAGGTGTGCCACATCAAGATGCTGATCTGACATCATGATTAGTGCACAGGTGTACCTCAAACTGCCCACAATAAAAGGCCACCCTGAAATGTGCATTTTGTTTCTGCTTTATTGGCGGTCTGGGGACTCAGAACCAGTCAGTATCTGGTGTGACCACCATTTGCCTCATGCAGTGCAACACATCTTCTTCGCATAGAGTTTATCAGATTGTCTATTGTGGCCTGTGGAATGTTGGTCCACTCCTCTTCAATGGCTGTGTGAAGTTGCTGGATATTAGTGGGAACTGGTGCACGCTGTCGTATACGCCGGTCAAGCACATCCCAAACATGTTCAATGGGTGACATGTCCGGTGAGTATGCTGGCCATGCAAGAACTGGGACATTTTCAGCTTCCAAGAATTGTGTACAGATCCTTGCAACATGGGGCTGTGCATTATCTTGCTGAAACATGAGGTGATGTTCATGGATGTATGGCACAACAATGGGCCTCAGGATCTCATCACGGTATCTCTGTGCATTCAAAATGCCATCAATAAAATGCACCTGTGTTCTTCGTCCATAACAGATGCCTGCCCATACCATGACCCCACCACCACCATGGGCCACTCGATCCACAACATTGACATCAGCAAAGCGCTCACCCACACGACGCCACACACGCTGTCTGCCATCTGCCCTAAACAATGTAAACCGAGATTCATCCGTGAAGAGAACACCTCTCCAACGTGCTAGACGCCATCGAATGTGAGCATTTGCCCACTCAAGTCTGTTACGGCGACGATCTGGAGTCAGGTTAAGACCCCGATGAGGACGACGAGCATGCAGTTGAGCTTCCCTGAGACGGTTTCTGACAGTTTGTGCAGAAATTGTTTGGTTATGCAAACCAATTGTTTCAGCAGCTGTTTGAGTGGCTGGTCTCAGACGATCTCGGAGGTGAACCTGCTGGATGTGGAGGTCCTGGGCTGGTGTGGTTACTCGTGGTCTGCGGTTGTGAGGCCGGTTGGATGTACTGCCATATTCTCTGAAACGCCTTTGGAGACGGCTTATGGTGGAGAAATGAACATTCAATGCACGAGCAACAGATCTGGTTGACATTCCTGCTGTCAGCATGCCAATTGCACGCTCCCTCAATGCTTGTGGCATCTGTGGCATTTTGCTGTGAGACAAAACTGCACATTTCAGGGTGGCCTTTTATTGTGGGCAGTTTGAGGTACACCTGTGCACTAATCATGATGTCAGATCAGCATCTTGATGTGGCACACCTGTGAGGTGGGATGGATTATCTCAGCAAAGCAGAAGTGCTCACTATCACACATTTAGACAGATTTGTGAACAATGTTTGAGAGGAATGGTAATATTGTGTATCTGGAATGAAGTTTAGATCTTCAAGTCCATCTCATGAAACATGGGAGCAAAAACAAAAGTGTTGCGTTTATATTTTTGTTGAGTGTATATGCTTGTAAAACAATACAGGTTCAATATTGAAGACACCTGGAGCCACTCTAACCAAATAATGAACTCAAAACACCTGCAAAGGCCTTTAAATGGTCTCTCAGTCTAGTTCTGTAGGCTGCACAACCACGGGGAAGACTGCTGACTTGACAGTTGCCCAAAAGACGACCATTGACACCTTGCACAAGGAGGGCAAGACACAAAGAGGCTGGCTGTTCACAGAGCTCTGTCCAAGCACATTAACAGAGAGGGAAGGGGTGTACAAGCAAGAGGGAGTACAAAGTGTTCTGCCCAAACAGGGACTTGAACCCTGGACCCTTAGATTAAAAGTCTGATGCATCCAATACTTCACTAGTACACTTGTAGAGTAGTGAGTCGTGATTGACTTGCGATTAACCCTTTATACAAGGGGGATTAGCTCAAATGGTAGAGCGCTCGCTTAGCATGCGAGAGGTAGCGGGATCGATGCCCGCATCCTCCAGCCTGCATTTTAGGAGGGAGGGTGTAGCTGGATGGATGAGGATGGATGGATAATGTAGTGGACGCCCACCCAGCAGATCAAGTCCCAGAGGTTACAGCATCATTTATTAGCTGAGTTTCCCCTCAGGGAAGCTGCTGTTTACAACCTGTTTACAGAGAGAAGCAAGAAAATAACAGTCAGCATCATCGTCCATAAAAACACATGACAATAACATGTGAGACAGAGAGTTTATGATCAGTGCTCCCCCTGCTGGTGAGGACATAAGATGACATTTTAAATGTACCAGTCAAAAGTCACTCAGTGGTTTGTCTTTGTTTTTATGACTTTCTACATTGTAGGTTCATCCTGAAGACATCAGAGCTATGAAGGAACACATGTGGAATGACGTAGTGAACAAACAGTGTTAAACCAAGCAGAATATGTTTGATGTTTGACATTCTTCCAAGCAGCCAGCTTTTGCTTTGATGACAGCTTTGCACACTCTTTGCATTCTCTCAATCTGAACTGAACCACCAATTCTGTGCAATGCTGACATCTAGTGGTGGAATCACAGGCTGCAGCCTCCTCATTCCAAAATCAATCCCTCCTCCACATAAAGTCAAAAGTTCTAAATGTGAGTCATTAAATGAGAGGTTCCAGCAGAAACTTCCAAACATCTGAAGAGAAGCTGAGAAGCCTGAGATACAGGGGCTGCAAGCTGAGCTTCAACTGTTCCTGTTTAGACAATAAGAACAGATCATCAATGTCTTTTAATGTGTACAGTGGGTGCAGGAAGTATTCAGACCCCCTTAAATGTTTCACTTTGTTATATTGCAGCCATTTGCTAAAATCATTGAAGTTCATTTTTCCTCATTAATGTCCACACAGCTCCCCATACTGACAGAAACACACAGAGTTGTTGACATGTTTGCAGATGTATTAAAAAGACAAAGTGAAATATGACATGGTCCTAAGTATCAGAGCCTTTGCTGTGACTCTCATATATTGAACTCAGGTGCGTCCATTTCTTATGATCATCCTTCAGATGGTTCTACACCTTCATCTGAGTCCAGCTGTCTTTGATGATACTGATTGGACTTGATGAGGACAGACACACACCTGTCTGTATAAGACCTTACAGCTCACAGTGCAGGTCACATACTGGGTGATGACGTCCTCCTGCAGGTGTTACTGTGGAACAACTGCTCTGGATTGGGATGAGTCTGAATAGAACTTTGTTAGCTTTGTAAAGCTGTGTGGTAGTTAGAGAGGAACTGAAAAGAGTCAACAACAAGGAGTTGGTCTCCAATGGAATACAGTTAAACATCAGGGCTCGTCCAGGATTGGAACCCGGGACCTCTCGCACACGAAGCGAGAATCATACCCCTAGACCAACGAGCCATATGTGAGCCGACAGTTGAGAGAGGAGAGCTTTAAATGTACTGCTACAACCTGATTGGCTGCATGAGCAGCGAGGCAGCGCCTGATTGGTGGAGGAGCTGACTAGAGAGCGTGTCAGTGCATCTGTCATGTGACTTATCAGCTCTGCTCTTTCTGCCTTTTCCTCTGAATCTTTTCATCTCATCAGTGTTCTGACCTCATACGTCCTGCATCAACATGAAGCTGCTGTTTATTCATGCATTTCTAACACACAGCTGACAGGTCCGTCACTCACCTGCAGTAAGGTATTGGATCTGGACTGGAAGCTGAGTGAGGAGAGAAGCATTCTGAAGGCTTCCAGTGACTGACGTGTGGATGTTGAATCTGTCTGAGTCCAGTGTTCAGCTCAGTCCAGCTGCTGCACACATATACCTCCAGCTCCACCCAGCAGGAGGTTGCTGGGTGGAGCTGATCCTGAGCTTATGCAGCTCTCCTGTGCTGACGAGCTGGAGACGGTTTAAGAGTTCCCAGTCTGTTTGCTTCACTCTCTCCCCGTCTGGCCTACTAGGAGGGCTGCTCTCTCTCCAGCCTGCTGCAGGCATGGCGGTGTATTTTGTTTGCACATTTCCTTGTTTGTCAATTGTTGGTATACAACTACTGTTCTTTCTTCAATAAAATGGTCAAACAGTTAATGTTGTGTTTGTCCTCCCCAATGTGTCACACTTTCTGAGCCGATGTGACAACAAATGTGTGTGCATGTTTGTAAGAGTGTGTGTATGATTGTGTGTGTTGGTGTGTGTGTGTTGCGTCTATGTGTGTGTGTGTGTGTGTGTGGGGGTGTGTGTGTGGTCAGCCTTCATCCTTCCTGTCAGAAGAGCAAAGCTGTATCAGTGTCTCATCCAGGTCTCAGCTCCTCAGGCTTTCTTCAGAAGAGCTGTCACTGTTGGAGTATCTGTTGCACAAGTGCTGCACATATCTGATCTAAGTTCTTTCTGAATCCTCACATCTAAAGTTACAGAGAACTTTTACAAACTCCCTTCTTGTTGGCTGCTACAAGCCTCCAAACATCAGAGGCCTGCACACCATGAGCTTCCTGCACTTCCTGCTGTTGATGACAGCTCTCTCTCCGATTGGGAGATTGTAGACTGATGTGACTGTGACATCATGACGTCACTATTCAGAGCCTGCTGTTTAACATGGTGCTTACAGAGAGACAGAAACAGCAGCAGCACTCTGTGAGCCAGGTCCACTCTACTTGGAGGAAGTAAAACGTCTGAGATACCATAGTTTGAAAGAAATGTCTCTAGACAAGAGGCAGATTTTGATAACCAGGCCTAACCGATGACCGATCCATCCCTGGGTCCAGACACAGATTCAAATCTCCCCCCATAATGAGCAGGTGTGAATTTAAACACGGGATCAATTTAATGATGCGGGAGAAAAACTGTGGGTCATCAAAATGTGGAGCATATATATATATTAGCTAAAATAACGTTGAGATTAAAGAGTTTGCCAGTCACAATAACATAACGGTGACCCACTGCTGGCGACCTCAAGACTTTCTACTGCAGGTTTGAGAGGGACCACTTCACACCTTTAACCTGTACCACAATGACCCCACTCGGCAGCACCCCATCAGGGACCACCATCCCATCACAACCACCAACACAATGAACCCACTCTGCAGCATCTCCATCATAATGACCACCAGAATGACTCCACTCAGCAGCAGCAACCCCAACAGCCCCACAGCCATCAGTGCCTCCTCAGTGGTTTCTATGGTAACCAAACAGAATCCCATTTAAAAGGTTACAATTCCACCACTGTTTCTTCGGTGACCAATGAAAATACAAAACCATAATTCATTCACTGAAGTGAGAACAGGAAGGCCTTTCTGTGATCTGAATTTGATCTGAATCACGGTGAAATGATGATCCTGGAAACTAAACAAACAGCCAAATTAAAGTGTCCAGAGAAAGTCCAACATAATAATCCAAAATACAGGCTGCTATGTCAAAAACATTCTCACATGATATGTTCAGCAAAACACTGCAAAAAGATCAGCAAGAACAAAGAACAGAGGGCCAAAAGGAACAAACTCAGCAGAGGCTGCAGGAGGACTTCTCTGGCCTCCAGAGCTCAGCTCTGGTCCTCTGGTTCCAGCCTTGGTCCTCCACTCACTGTGATCCTTTGTTGTACCAGGTGTAAGATTAAGATTAAGAATAAGAAACCTTTATTAGTCCCACAATGGGGAAATTGCATTTTTGCAACGGCATACAGACAGCAAGGGATAAGTTAAGAGAAAGATATATACATCATAAAATAGACTACCAATAAAAAGATATATACATTATAAACAGTTTACATATTAACAGTTATTGCACAGGTGAGTGGAGGTAGAAGTGGTTTATAAACTGTACATAGTGCAACTAAATAAATAACAGTAAAATAAAAGCACACTGTGGTGTGTGAGTATTGCACCTATCAGAAGTGTTTATTATAGAGTCTGACAGCAGCAGGAAGGAAAGACCTTTTGTATCTCTTCTTCACACAACGAGGGTGGAGCAGTCTGCCACTGAAGCTGCTCTGCAGGGCTGACAGGGTGTCCTGCAGGGGGTGGACCCATTGTCTAGCATTGATGTCAGTTTTGCCAGGACCCTCCTGTGTAGTTTTGGTGGCTACACATGTGTTCAGAAACTGTTCTGTTGTAGCAGCTGAGCTTTACTCCAATCCACCGTCACCACAAACACTTCCCCCTCTCTGTTCTTCTTCTTCCTCTGCCTCTTCTTCTTCTTCTGTGGTGTTTTCTGGCAGCTGACATCCACACAGTGACATTTCTGCCTCCTCCTGTCTTCAGTCAGACTGTTTCTCTCACAGTCTGTAGAGAGAAGCTGACATTGTTGGCACTGATTAACCTCTATGGAGCCAAATCGGGGTCATAAGTTTTGTTCACCTGAAAAAATAAAATTCATTCAAACACAAAAATTTGAAACTGAAAATTTATGTTTTGATGTTGATTTTTTTCAGTTCAAAATTTTTTTTGAATCAAGTTTGAAATTCTTTTGAATAAATTGTTTATTTTCATTTTTCATTTCAATAATTATTTTCATATTTACCATTTTATTTTTTCAGTTTCAGATTTTTTGTTTTCAGATTCAAATCTTAATTTTTTAAAGTCTCACATCTTGTTTCTTCAGGTTCAAATCTTTTTTTCATGGCACAGTATATATGGCAGAGAGTTAAAGGTGGAATATGTAGTCAGAGTTAATACCAAATATTGACACTAGGTGGCAGCACTTCAGCCTCCATCCACTGCTGCACTACCAGCACCACTCTCAGTGCTTTTTGTTTCCATTGACTGTACAACATGATTCAATCCATGTTATTTATATGACAAACTATGTGTAGTGTTTCTATGTGTGTAGCTGACATATTGCTCAGCTTCCATTGGACACATATACTAGATGGAAGCTGCAGCAGGATTGGCTGATGACTGATCACAGGTGTGAACAATCAGCCGGTGATGAGTGGAGCAGGAGCAGCTGCCCATGCTGCAGAGACACAAACAGCAGCAGCACTCTGTGACCCATGTCCACTCTGTGTGTCCTCCAGACAGTCTGGAAACGAGAGGAGACAGAACATTATCATACATGTTGCATAAGTAAAGTCACATGACATGCACCACTGTAAATAAAGGAAATCACTTAGAACACAGAGCCCAAGAAATAATATAATCTAAAGCTCACAAGACACAAGGCGAACAGAACAGAACAAATACTTTATTTATCCCAAACTGGGAAATGTTTTCTATTGCAGCAGCAATGTACAGGGTCAGTATCATCCTATCTGGTGGTAAAAGTCTTTCTCCCCATCGGGGAATCGAACCCCGGTCACGTGAGTTGTAAAAAAACCACACTACATGGTTGAATGGTTTCAGGCTGACACAATAAAATACATTAAACTTTCAGTTTCACTGCACAAAGTTGTTATACAAAGTGATTAAATGTAATTTATATTTTATTCAATTGTAAGACTTGATACAGGGTCTGTTTGTAATTTTAATACTTTAAATTAAATAGCTAAATGTGTAAGAACCCTGCAAATAACCCTGAAACCACTGCTTTAATGTGTCATTAATCATCAGGTCTGTCACTGCACCAGAGAATTACTGCTGGGTGGAGGAGAGTGGGGCTCCCTGCAGGACCAGCTGTCTGTCCTGGAGGAGGTGTACTGACCATCATCCCCTTTGGAGGGTGAGGATACATATTTTATAGCTTTTCATATTTTAAGCTGTTTTGGAAGCCGCTCTGTGGAAGTTATTATTTTTATTTTTGCCCTTTTTAAAAACATCTTTAGTAACATGGCAGCCGCCGATCGTCAGCTCTGCAAACCCTGATGGACGATGTGGTGGACAGAGGAGACAGGCACCCCCCTCCCCCAGATGACGTCCCACTCACAGCCAGAGGACTCCAAGGTCTTCACTGTGGCATCATCCAGTCCAGCAGCACCAAGGACTCCTGCTCAGCCAAACATTTATATATATGTTCTTTGTGAATAGTATTTTCTGCTGATCTTTATAAATAATAAACTGTACATTTTCATAATGCCCACTGGTAAATAGTTAGAAACTCTCTCTCTCTCGTCAGGTTATTGCTCCTCACGTTTTATACTATACCACAGTAAACAGTCCAGAAACAACATTCAATCAAAACGTTTAGTTTACAGCGCCTCGTATCAACAGGACGTCATATAAAACTCTTTTTTTATAGCATTTTAAAAATCCCTCGAACTACTGCCCTTTACTTACATTTAAATGTGAATTCGGCACTCCTGCCGGTGCTGCTCGCTTGGTCCGTCATTTTACTGTTGAAAAAAATGGGCCCGCAAAGCATCTTGGGATATGTAAGGCCACGAAGGATGGTAGCGATGCATCCTCCGAATTCAGGCAAAAGGAGGACGCATTTGAAGGACCCTTCGAATGTTGGCGAGTTGTGACGTAAGCGGCCTTAAAATGCGCACTCCGAAGGATGCAGACCCTGAATTGAGACACAGCTATTGACATAAGAGGCTGGGAACAAAACCTCAGAATGAACTCCAAAGTAAAAAACCCAAATGTACAAAATGAAACCAAGGAAGAACTCTAACCAAACCAAAATAAATCCAAAGAGAGGAACAGGAGGACGAACTGACAGGGAGGACATGACTGCAGGCAGCCACAACACACAGGTACAAAGAACAATGATCCAAAGAGGACAAAGGGAGCACAGGACTTAAGAAGAGGAGGGAAAACAAGACACAGGTGGAAAAAATTAGGGAGGAGCAGGTAATCACAGAGGCTGGAAACAGAAGGAAGGTAAGGAAGAGACACATACAAAAGAGGTCAGGGCAGGAAGGATAATAATACAATCAGGAAATAAGAATAACAAAAGGCAGGCAAGAAAAACCACAAACAGAGAACAGAAGTGACATCCACAACAGTCCCAGGTTAAAAGCTGTGATGAAGCACTAATATTGTCCCAAACACAGCAGAACTTCATGGAATTTAATGGCATTTATTTGTCAAGGACAGCAGACTGTCTCTTATCACTATTATGCAATTTGCCCATTGTGGGACTAATAAAGGTTTCTTAATCTTAATAACCATTGATATGAAAAATATGTTGATGCTGTACATAAAGGCCTCCAATGAAAAATATGATGGTATGTGAAGCAGCTTTGAAGGAGTCAGATTCTCTTAAATTAAGCCCAACAATGTCATTATCATCTTTTTCTAACTTGATAGCAAACAGTTGTTTATTTACACAGCCAGCTGTTTTGGAACATCATTCATTTGGAGCTGTGTCTCTGTCCACCTGGTGAACGTAAGCCCAATATTCACTCTCCTTTGGCTCTATGGTTTTTTTGGTTTCTACATCTGCCTCTCTAGCTGCCAAATGCTCCATATGTTCACCCGGCAGTTGCCAATGCTGTCTGTCAGCTCCTGCTGTTTGCTGCTGAGTAGGTAAAGGAGGGAGTTTAGAGCCAAGTCTCTGAAAGCAGCCGCCTCCTGTGGTTCAACATAACACGGTGAAATCAGCAAGAGTAAATCAAAACTGTAAAGTCGTACACTGTTATTTTAAAAAATGTCTACCACAGCTGCTTGATGTGCGCGACCTTTAGGTAAAAAATAAACTTAGCCTGTCAAACTTTGAAAATTGTTTCATGATGTTCAATCAGATAACTGATCCGCACATAAATAGTAGTGTTTTAATGGTACACTCCTATATAAACAGAATAAAACAGATGATATACATTTACAGCCAGGTACTGTGACAGTATTGTTACATCACTTTATACATTTATTCATTCATTCATTCATATTATTACAAGATTTACAGAAATCACGAATCACGAGGGATGGTGTAGTCGCTCCGGCCGACATCCATGTCGCAGGCCTGAGACCACTCATTCGTCTCACTGTCATAGTACTCAACATTAGAGGTGGTGGTGTTGAAGCCATTGAAGCCCCCGACAACAAAGAGCCGGTCCTCAACTACTTCGATGCCAAAGTCGCAGCGGGGGGTCATCATTGAGGACACGTTGTGCCAGGTGTTGGTGTGAGGGTTGTAGACCTCAGCGGTCTGCAGACAGGCTGTTCCATCGAAGCCACCAACCTTTGGAGTCAAAGATGAGAAGAAGATGCATCACTTATCAATTCAATTGTCACATAAAAAACTAGCTGCTTTAAAGCGCTGATGAAAGCTGGTCACACATTTCTTTCATGCACTTACTGCATAAACATGGTTGTTGTATGCAATGACTCCTAGTCCTCTACGCCGGCTGGTCATGGGAGAGATCAGGGTCCACTGGTTGGTCTCTGGGTTGTAGCACTCTGCTGTTTGCAGGAACTCATTCCCATCATATCCACCACATATGTAGATCTGAATACAAAAAGGGGGGGTGGGGGTGGACAATAAGAAATTGTCATTTTTGTTGGCTCAAACTGGCAGCAGTGTTTCGTAAACAGATCTTTCTGTTCTCTGGTATGTTCCATTGTGTTCCACCCACCTTGCCGTTGAGTGCTGTGCAGCTGGTGCTCCTCCTCTGCTCATGCATGGGTGCAGTTTGAAGCCACTGGTTGGTTTCTGGCTGGTAGAACTCAGCACTGCTGAGATGTGTGTGCCCATCATAGCCTCCCATGGCGTAGATGCACCCGTTCAGCACAGTCACGCTCACATTACCGCGTCGATAGTGCATCGGTGCCACCTCTTGCCATGTCTGTGTGCTCAGGTCAAACCTGCGCACACTATTGGTGGCTTTGAACACCTGGTCAAAGCCACCAACACAGTAGACATACCCACCGACGTAGGCTGCACCATGACAGGCGCGAGGAGGCTCAGAAAGGTTTGTTATGTTCATCCAGTGATTTGCACGGACGTCAAATGCCTCGATTACATTAGTTAGATCCATGCTGCTGTTCAAGCCTCCAATGGCCAATAGGATGGAAGAAGGCAGACGAGGCCGACCGAGGATTCTGTCTTTGCATTCGATGACCTCAGAGGCCATGGCCTGGCACCTCAAGTTGTCCGTCACCAGCTTATTGGACAGCACATGACTCTGTATGTACTCTGTAGGCATCATGCTCAGCCTGACCTACAACAATACAGAGAATAAAGAGGATATAATTTAACAGTCTGTGTCAGAATAAATAAAAACACATAAAAAAATCATGGTTCCTAATAAAGAACATCACAATAAATACAACAAGTAAAACAATAAAATAACGGTCAGTTATTTGAAATGCTTTTAGCAACCGGAACAAAGGAGGTCTTCATTCTCTTTGTTCTACATCGTGGCAGTCAGTCAGATGGACTGAGCCCTCTTTGAAGTCTTATCTTTAATATATTTTTTCATTCCTCTCATTACTCTCCTCCTTTCATCTGTCATAGTATCATTATCAGCTTATTGATTGTCTGAGTTGCATTAACCTGCACACAAAGCTTATGCAAATAGCCAGCATTACATGTATATGTTCCTTATTAGTTTATGTACTTGTACTAATAATAATAAATGATTATAAATGCTTGTGCCAGCGCCCAGCTTTAACAGGAGGTTTAGTAAGTTTTGGTTGGTTGTCTTATATTTTCATTTCTTGCTCTTTCATGGGTAGGTTGTAGGGGTGGGACGGTTAAGAAAAAAATTCCAAACCTTTCAGTACACGTGTTTCGGTTCGGGGCGCGTGTTCTGTTTGGTTCTGGACATGCGCATCAAGTAATGCAGGGAGGTGTTTTTACTAGGGATGTCCCGATCAAGTTTTTTGGCCCTCGAGTCCAAGTCTGAGTCATTTGTTTTTGAGTATCTGATCCTCAATGCACTCACAGCCGGTCAGTCTGTCTGTAGCTTCACGCAGCAGGTTCAGCTGCAGGCAGAGCAGAGAGACCCACAGCACTCTGGGTCCGACCGTGTGCAAAACTGGGAAGGTCCCATGCTCACAGAGCGGGATGTAAATAGCATATTTCAATAGCAAAAATAAAATAAAAACACGGACATCAGTAACTTTAGCTTAACCTAGCGTAGTCATAGAGTTCAGTCTATCCTACTAGCATGTAACGAGCAATGGTGCATGCGTCTGTCACACATCGGACCTCTGTGCGCAGACAGCGGCGCAGAGAGAAATGACATGCTGCCATGCAAATAAGACAAATAACATGACATAACATGACATAACATGTTCAGTTTGTTTAATAAAGGAACAAGGTGTAGACTTGTTCTATAGGAAAGTTCTTTTAAATGACTTCTGTTATGATCTGGTGCTATATAGAAATTAAAAAGAAATAAAATTGACTAAAATTGACCTAATATAATGATGGGAAAACACTGAACTGATTCTTAAATATTTTGAATGTTGGATAAATAGGCTGTATTTTGTGCTCATCTGGTATTTCCAGAGTGTTAAAAGTAGAAAAAACCTCAACAATGTGAACCGAACCGAAAACCATGACCTCAGAACCATGAAACGAACCGAACCCACAAATGCTTGGTAAGGTTTTGGAAAAGATGATGATTTGCATAAATTCTCCTCCATTTTCAGAGTCATCCAGAAGAACAGCATGCACATGAGCACAATGCGTCACTCAGGTAGTTTGTGTTGCTTTCTATTATCACTCATCAGGATAGATGATATTGCACCTTCTGGCCTATAAAATGGTAAAGGATGGCTGTACTGGCCATCATCATGACATGAAGCACATCTAATAACTGATAACCCTCTATTGGGCTGAGGTTGGCTTCAGTCACTGTCTTGAAATAGATTAACCTATAAAGTGAAAATTATAATGTATAATATAAAGTACCTTTGGCAAGAGAAGATCTGCGTATCCTTCTCGTTCCTGAGGTTCATGTGTGATCCACCGAATGATGGCCTCAAACACAGCTGCCTCCTGTCTCACATTGAGGTTGTCATAGCTGATGATGTCACTGACATCCTGGGCCGAGAGCTGCAGGAACTCTTCACCGAAAGCCACTTCCTCAAAGTGACTGAGGACATAGTGGAAAGCCTTGAGGTGCAGTTCAGGGGCGTGGTAGGTTTTTGTGAACTGCCAGATGCCGATGCAGTTGTCTGGGCAGAGCGTCTTTTCAAAAAAGTTGCAGCATATTTGCACCAGCTTCACTATATTGAGGTAATCAGCTGCCATGAAAAGCCTCCGTGCATTGGACTCTGTCACGTTAACAGAGCCGGTGTATGCAAACTCAATGATGAGCTCCATCATGTCTGAGGATAGGTCAGGAATAATGTAGACTTTCTTGTCAGGTTCAGACCAGCGTGTGAAGAGAGCTCTGAAAGACACAGAAAAAGTTCCACAACATTATACACCACTTTGATGCATTTCAGTTTTTAAAACAGATACTAAAATGAGTCACTAAGTCACTGGTGGATTTACGGGTAACTTCATTCAACAGTCTAGTTAAAGGTCTAAATCTGATTGCTGTAACATTATCTAATTCACTTATGACTTCTAAACTATACATCAAGTTTAAGTTTAAGATAAAATAAGTTTGAGCCTATAGAGGGAGAAATCACTAACAACACACAACACAACACAAACAAGATTGCAGTGAATAATCTCCAACACTCACATCATGAACTACAACAAATCCTTGTTTTTCTCTCCCTATGTAAAGGTTACTAACACATTCATTTAAAATTGAGATAATCCGTTCACCTGAAGTAAGGGCTGCAGTTCGCCAAGATGACTTTGTGGATATTAAAGTCAACCTCCTCCACTCTGATGACGGCATCACAGAAAAGCTCCTGGTCAAGGAGATCCTTGTAAACTAATTCCCCGTCTTTTTGAGTCATGTTGACTTTGCAGACTTTATATTTTCTCTGTGTTTGTTGCCTGTATCCTCTCAGTATGTAACAGAAGTTCAAAGACACACTGTGACTGAAACCCTTGTCATCAAAGCACTTCACATCACCATGGAGACATGTAAACATGTTGACATTTAAAAACTACCCATCATGCATTGCATTTGTGTTTTTAGTTGATTAGTTTGATTGCCGTTGCTAGGCAACAATCAAACTATTGTTCTTCACCCTCTTTCTTCTTTTTATTCTTCCGTACGTTTTTTGGGGCAGCGTATCTTCAGCATACATTCACCGATTTCAGCCATTCAACTATCAAAATGTTCATCTCACAGAGGACATTCCAGGTCAACTTCAAGTTTTTTTCAAAAAATTATGATTTTTCAAATATTAAGCATCTTCTGCGTCATTTCTAACATGGGAATCTATGGAGGAGCCTTCAAAACCACCTTCAGCTTTGACATGTAACTGGTTCCACATGCTTTCAGCTACAGACACCGTTCAAACATTCTGTTCAGCCCTTCAAGGTCTATTAAACCAGTATTCAGATTTGTTCAAATGTGTTTTGTTTTCAAAATATTAATAAAACAAATTCAAAAGCCTTTTAACGTTGAAGTCCATGAGAGAGCCCTTCAACGAGGGTCATCTGCCAAATGTATCTCCTCCTACAAATTTTAAGCTACAGACTCCATTTTAGTCTTAAAACACTCATTAGATGCTGCTCTATCAAACTTGTATTCAGAATTTTCAAATTCTGAATCCTTTCCACACGCCAGGCTCTCAAAGTTGGAGTGGTTTTTGAGGTCTCCTCAGAGTTTAACATTAGTGTGTATTGCGTGGAATGATCAAAGGCAGAGTGGATGATGTCATCACTTAGAGTGGAGAGAGGCTGAGGAGATGCCTAAAAAAATCTCTCTAACCTGCGCTTAGACCTGCACCGTCCATCTAACTGGGATACATTTTATATCAGTTTGAAGGAACACTCGTTAGCTTTCTGATGGTGTGACTCTTTAAACTGAACACCAAACTGTTTTGCCTGTAGATCCAGCTGTTTGGGGAGAGTGCCGGTCATTCTTCCATTAAGACATCATGTAAAACCAAAAACAGAGAAGCAGAGCAGCCATATTGTGTAACTCGCCACCATCTCCACATCTTTGACATCATACACATAAAAATTATACTGTGTGTAGAGCAACTTCTTGTGATTCTGACGGTGTCCTTATTTTTGGTATGAAGGCTTCAGTTTGGACAAAAAGAGAAGTTGTTCGGAGGGTGCAACCCCCATTAAAATACATAGAATCTGCCCTGACAGGAGTAAAAGCAGTTTAATCGTCACCTGTGTCTCCAACTTACACACTCGGGCAGGCAGGGCCGTTACCATGGTGACAGGCTGACACACAGAGGCATACAAAGCAGTCATATTTGTAGTCTTTATCAGACTTTAAGCACTATATCTGTCATATGGATCATCCTTCAGCTGTATACTACTTTTCCACATTCAAATCACACAGCCTGTGCTTCTTATAGTCTTATGGTATTATTTCAGCCTCAGCCCTTTCATATGGTATATTCACAGGCTATTCTTTAAGGTCATGACTTCATACTGTTCTTGTCTTCAGCTGTTTCTCTTTCATATCTTCATAATATTAGAACATTTTCTACTTTTCCAAATAAGAGCTTCATTTTTTTTTAATTCTTAACCATGTTTCAGCAAATTAAGTTCAGATTAACATTCAGTTGATAAACATTCAGGTTGCCATGGATACAGGAAAACATTCACAGGCACCTACAGAGGACCTATACTCTGCTTATTGATCAGACTGTCAACACAACTGTCATATTGATCATTCTTCAGCTGTCTGTTACGTTTCGACATTCAAATCACAGCCTGTGCTTCTTATAAGCTTAAGATATTATTCTAGCCTTAGACCCTTCATATGGTATATTTCCAGGAGGCAGGCTTCATACTGTTCTTATCTTTAGCAGTTTCTCTTTCATAGCTTCCTAATGTTCAAAGGTTTTCTACTTTTCAAAATAAAAGAGCTTTATTCTTGCAGATTGGTCAGCGTGTTTCAGCAAATCAAATTCAGATTGCAGATTCTCAGGGAGACAGGCAAACATACAGAGGACATCTATCCTGTTTATTGATCAGACTGTAAACATTATATCTGTCATATTGTTCATCATTCAGGTGTTGCCTTTCCACATTATATGGTATGGTATGGTATTATTCCAGACTCAGACCTTTCATATGGTATATATTCAGACTATTCTTTGACTGCAATGTTTCCCCATCATTATATCAGGTAGGTCAGAGGAAAGATGTGCATACACACAGACACATGCGCAGACACACACAGACAGGTGTGCACACATACTATACGTATACTACTACTATACTAGAACATACCGAACAGAACACTCGCCCCGAACTGGATTTTTTTCTTGAACCATCCCAACCCTAATGGGGCCTGCTAAAGGCCAAAAGACAGGACAGATTCATTCAAGTGACTCTGTTCTGTGAAGTATGCTGACTTTTCACACTGCTCACATGTTATATGTTGATCCCCAGCATTACAAGGCAGTCAATGTGCTGAAATAAGAACAGCAGGTTTTCTGGTTCATTGTATGTACACGGAGCACTGTGCAAGATTTTTGATGCTAAAGCGCAGTAAAGCAACATTTTGTTGTATCTACAATAAATGTGTTGATAATAGCACACCTTGAGTTTGGACAGTGTACAAACGACAGATCTATACTCAGTACCATACAGACTTTCTGGAGACATGGTCAGCAAAGTCCCACAACGTTGACATCCTGTCAATTTCCATTTCCTTGATCCATATGGTCCTAGTTCCGTGATATGACAACAAAAAAACACATAAAAGTAGTTAAATATGGCAATGCATACAAACACATTTAAAAGTTAAAATATTATTAAAACATTACTATCTTACTAATTACTAACCACTTCAACCACAGTTCAAGATGCAGGCGAGCAATTCGCCAGGTAGCAGAGTCTGAAGGCAGGCTGTCACTGTTGTATTTCTGCTTCTGAGCTCACTGGTTTGTTCCTGTTTCCTGGTGATAACTGTCACGCCTGGCTCGCAGAAGGCGGACAAACAAAACACCAAATGGGAGGGATGCCAATCAAAGTGCAATTTATTAACATAAAATAAAGTATAACAAAATGAAACAACCCAAACAAGTGCCTAAACAAAAGAAAAGGTGGCCGCTGGCGAGCAGGCCAACACAACCAATGCAGAGCAGGGCTGGCAGGGCTGAGCAGAGAGAGACATCAGTGCTGGAAACTGGCTTTTAAACCTAGCCGGCCACGCCCCCGCCAGGTGGCACCGTGATCAGGAACACCTGAGAATAGGGAGAGAAACAAGGGGAGAGGAGGAGACAGAGCTGGGAGCAAAGTTAAAGGCCCCAGACACAGACGAGATCCAGCCCACTCAGGGGCCGTCACATAACCTGTTAAAAGAATAAAAGTTATTTATTTTATTTAACCTTTACTTACCCAGGAAAATATCAATTAAGATCAATAATGTCTTCAAGGATGTCCTATTCAAGATGTGGAGCAGCACAGACCAAAATTAAAACAGTCATCAATACACCAGTGGTTTGTTATTATTTAATACTTTGACTGTGGCTATAAATTTAATTAAATTAAATTAAGAAATCT